>NC_056734.1:107698223-107750723 GCF_019279795.1 Protopterus annectens
GATGTGGGTTATGTGTGAAGAAGAGGGACAAACGAGGAATACTGGAACAGGAAAGTCTGAGGAAAAGTCAGAGAGGCAGGAGAAATAATCTTCTAGTGGGAATAGGCCCCTTTTTATGTTTTTTAAAAATAGAAGGAGAGATAAACATGGGGAGAGAGGAGGTGGAGGTAAGGACAGCAGGTATATCCACATAACAAATAGCACAACACAAGACAACAAAGGCTGGAAAAAACTATGGACAGGTGAGTTACCCAGACAGCACACTGCACAACACAGGTGATGGAAAGTTGTCAAACAGGCTGGGGGCACATACCAGCCATGGTGAAATGCAGAAGTAAAATCTACCTATGCACTATCACATTAGCATATGTTGCATAATGTGTGACAGTCATACCTGGATGTGTATGACCAATGGTACATGTGTGTTGCAGGGTAATAAAGTCGGATTATAATACATATTGAATAAATATACATATAGCCAATTAGTCAGTCAGCAGTGCAGGTGTTAGCCAAGCCACATCACAGATGAGCAAATGCAGGTCAAGCAGTAGTACATATCTCCATAGGATAGAAACAAACCTATGACTATGCATGTGAAAGGCAAACAACCAAGTACAGTGCCAAACAGAAATACTGCAGAAGATTAACCAATGCTGCTACATACACAAGTAGATATACACAACCAAATGTATATATGTTACACATATATGCTATGTCAAAGGCAACACACAGGTGTGCATGTGTATGTATCTGTGTCAGTGGCATAAATGGAATGTACAAGTAATCAAGGTCAATACATATACATACATACATACACCAATGATATGTAATAAAATGTTAAAAAATCTAACAGGATAGACTATTGAATATCGCAGACTGTGCACATGGCTGTGAAAAAATAACACACAAAATGAGAACAAGGATGTACTGCAAGCATTAGCCAGCAACTGGTGGCACATGTTCAACATTGTAAAATACCCATCCATTTAGCACATGTTCACTATCTCAAATTAATAAATGGCAATGGACAGTAGTTTTGACAAAGACAAACATATCTGCAATAAAGATTAGAGACATATTAAAGTGGTAGGGAGGTGGACAACCAGGGACCACATCATGGTAAAACAGGGCACAGTAAGGTAACACAATGCAAATGCACATCTTAATCACTTGGTGCTGTAGAAGACACACAGACACCCATTTAAACAAATGGAAAATGTATGTCAAATGGAGAGATGGACTTCTGATATCCACAAAACTGGACATGTAAAAGACGCACATATACAGCAATGTGCAATCATGTCACATCAACATACATAGGTAAGCAAGTTAAAAATTTCAATCACATGCACATATACTCTCATGTAAATGTCAAATAAAAGAACTGCAAGTGCATGTCAACCACACTGCTCATTAGGGAGAAGAGCACATATCTGTGAGCATCATTACAGCACATTTGCAGCACATCACTTAGTGCTCACTTGTCAAAGATACATATCTGTGTCAATATGTATCTGACTATGTGCACACATTATACAATCATTATGTATACAGCTATTTATAGAAGGTGTACACCAATGTCACTGCATCATGGGTGTGGAAATGCTAAATACAACAAACATGTTGTAATGTACTGTGAAAGACTGTGTAATCTGTAACATTGTGTACAGATTAATGTTACCTTGCTCTTTGATGCAGTCATATAAGGATTACTGTGCATACACAGGATATACCTGTATCTGATCCAACATGTCATCAGTATTGCCAAACCATGACACAATACCACATCAAGAGAGTGGGACATCATGACAACTGTCATCCAAAACCATGTGGAATGACACGTCTGGCTGTTGAACCTACCTGGTATGGCAAAACAGACATCCGAGGTATATGACACTGTTAGTGTTGGACTATGTACAACATATGTTGTCTGTCAGTTGCCCCAGTAAGACAAATGTTTACAGGCTGCCTGTTGCAACACTATGAGCAGTTTAACTGCGACAGTGCATGGACAGTTGAATGTGTGTGGGCAGTGTAATATATTAATGTGTGTCATGTACACATTGAAACCACAGTAATTGTCACACAATAATAACATATAAACATGACAGATGCATGGTATGCATACACAAGAGTGCATATACAGTCCAGTCAATTAAATTTTAATCACCATGTTGGCAGCAGAATACAAGTTACAAATACAGCACACAGACAATACCTACTAACTGGAGTGACCAGGCTGATGTGGATCAGACTCCCAAATGAACTCAAGAGATATTATCCTGAATAAATCCCACATAGCCCATGCCATCTAATTGAAGAAGGTCTCCATCATGTCCCCCATGTGTTTGGAACACATCAGTAATGACCTCCCTGATCTCCTCCTGAAAATCAACTTTGTTATAGCCATAAGGATGTCTCCTCTGGGGTGCAGGCATGATGGCTTGAGCAGGGGCAGGTCCAGGCTCATCATTGTCATCATCATTATCACCATCTTCTTCAGATGATATAGACAGTGGCCTTGCACTTGCACGTCATTTCTTCTTCAGGTCAGTGAAGGTCCTCTGGCACCATGCTCTGTAAATTTTAATTGTAAAACACAACAGAAAAGAAAACAATGTATATCATGCAGCACAATTTCATGAAAATCAGAGGACAACATAATATTGTTATGATGGCAGTTTACACAGGGACTGAGATGCAGCCATTATGGACAGCGTTACCCATGGCCTGATATGTCATACTCCTAAAAGGGACAACATTATTCTTTCTTGGTCAATTCTATATGCTTAGAGACACACCACACACACACGCACACACACACACACACACACACACACACACACACACACACACACACACACACACACACACACGTGTGTCATTAGCATTGTAAAAATGTACAGGTCAACAAACATCTTTTACTGTCTGCATTCAATGATATATATGAGTGGACATAGCATACAACTGTATTAATGAGAAGAAAGATATCGGAGACTATTGTGAAAATAGGCACAACATATGACAACCTTCTGAGACAGGCAGCATGATATTTGGCTGAACACACATCAATATGATGAGTACAGCACTAAAAACAATGTGATATGCTGAATCAAAACAACTGTATATGTACCAGAATGTAATTTATCTGTTAATAGTAGTATTGTATGTGTACAACTGTATGCATTCTCATCCAAAACAATCATAAATCAGAAGGCTTACAAATCAAATATTTTGAAACATAACTGCTGATTATGACCTGTCACTATCAAATCTGTACCTGCTCAAGTGTCAGTCAACCTAGGCTATAGCAGTGTTTAAAAAAAAGTGTTTGGAGGCAAGAACAATACCAATGTTGACCTTCAGGGTGTGCTCATTATGAACTGCTGTTATCAAATGTATAACTGCTCAAGTGTAAGTCAACATAGGCTGTAGTAGTGTTTTTACAAATGCACACGTGGTGTATGAAGCAGATACAGTACCAAAGTTGAACTGAAGGCCATGCCACACAGTCTGCAAACAGCTGTGCTAACAGTGTCACCAGAGACTTCCATTCACTCTGTGAAGATACAGGCTATGCACAACAGAGCAAACATCAGAAAACACAATCAGACAAACAAGTGTACCAAACCATGCATCATAAACAATAGTCACAGCACTGATACTTGTATGTAAACCATTCAACTTATAACCTGTGTGTCAAATACACACAACAAACTGTCCTTTATCTTGTGGATACATTTACAAAAAATGTGTGCTATCAAAAAGGATCAAAAATACAAAACACACCAACACTATCAATTTTATACAGAATTGTAGTGATAGCTACCATCTGCTGATTTCACTTACCTTACTGATGCATGATGGGTATTCCTGCTTTCTAATCAATAAACATGTATTTTGAAAAATACAGGTCTGAAAACAGTGGAATACACATCTCAGTTCATAACATACATAAAATATTCAACGTAACTCTCTCCCTCCACTGCTCTTCAAGCCTGTGCATCTGTTCGATGCACATTGCTCTATTCCAGCTATGGTCTTTTGTCTGAAGTAAAAAAGAAAATATTTAAAAATTATTAATTAAATAACATGGATAAACATTTCACAACACACTTTGCAGACTGTGATTCTGAAGACCCTTAGTTTAGCACAATACTCAGTTGACATTGTAACATTCAGTTATTAACATCTTTGAGCATAGATTTGGAGGACATGCAATTCAAACCTTCAGGAACAACCTACAGCCAAACTCTAAACTTGAGACCTATTAGCCTACCTAACCCATCTTAACTGTAAAAGTGTGTTTTCCATTAATTGCTTAGAGTTAATGTTATGGCATCATCCTGCTGGGGAATGGTATACTAAGAATGATCTTGGCCTATAATTCCAAACTATGAACATGTGCTACACGTGTAGCTAAAGTATTTTCAAAAGAGTAAAATTCAGCACAAGTAGCCCAACGAAATGCAGTGCACAGGTTTATTCAGAGTCAGTACACCATTAGAATGAAGACATAAAAGCTTATATCCACAAGTACGTTTTTGTTTACACAAACTTCTTCAGATGCATAAGTGAATATGACTCACAAAAAGCAATTTAAATACTTTTGCTGAAGTAGTGCCCATCCAATCACATTACAACTAACTAGTGAACTGATAAAAACTGAACAAGTCACATAAAATGACAATGTAACGTCCAGCCTGTATGACCAGAACAATACATGTTGTTGTACATTATGGGCACAGAAAGGTATGTGTGAGAACCATTATTCCTTGAAATTGCACATCACTAGCTAAAGCTATACATCTTACCTGCCCTTTTTGCACCTATTAGTAGGTCCATCACAGTCCCTTAAAATTACAGTTTGACTCTGTTGTACAATGGACTTCAGTATATCCTGACAAAGCAGTGCTTCACAGCATTTTAAACAGAATACAATATTAACCTCCTAAATTTCTCAGACATACAACAGGATTTATCAAGATATATTAGCACCTCTGTTAAATAGCTGATGTTAATGGAATGTTACTGATTGCGGATATATCAGTAGTAATTCAATGAATAACTGAGTTATTCGCAGCAACTCTCAAAGTATAAATTAATATCAATGAGTGTAAAATGCTTTGCGAAATGAATGCTAAGGATATATGACATCAGTGTAACAGTTTAAGATATATGTATCCCCTTTCAAGACTTGAAGACACAGCACAACAGGTCAAGCATCAGAAAACAAAATGTAGGCATGCTGACCTATGTCCTTACGAGCTGAGTTAACACTCAGCACATGCTACTTAAAAACAAACACGTACTGCTCTTTAAACACCATTGTTCAACAACTGATGTTTTAAGAGACCATTACGTATAACAGCATTATTCCTAGAAAAACTACATCAGAGAGTCATTACCATACACACCATACTGTACCTCTCAGCCTTCCAGATTTTCGCAGAATGTCCAGATTTTTGTCTCATATTTTTGTCTGTTTTTCATAAAAGTGTGGTTTTCTGGCAAATTAATGCAAATCATTAAATAATGAAATTAGAAAACAATGACAGACATTTAAGTTTTAGAATTCCTACCCTTCAGAAAATTCATCTTAATGCAAAACCAGTCATTCTATCAACTTTCTAAGTTTGTAAGAGCAATATTTAAAAAGTATCCCTATTTTTGGGCCTTTGTCCCACTTTTATTTATGGTTTTGTCCAGATTTCTTGCTGTAAGAGGTTAAGAGATATGTACACAACATAAAATGTAATATAAACTATTGCAATATGATTTTTGAAAAAAAATTTTATGGGTGAAGTTAACCAAGGTAACATGCTTCCCTATGTGGTTTTGAACCCACAACAAGCCAAAATGTAAACATATTGGCTAGCTCTTTTACAGGCCAAGCTAAAATGTACTATGCTTTCATTGTAGACTCAGTTACTGCATCTGATGCTTAGAAAGCCTGTGACGAATGGCAACATATAGAAAATGCATACCATTTTTACACTTCTCATAGTGAGGACATAATAGCTCATAGGTTCATAGGTTCATACTAGGCTATCTGCCCTAGGGCATTTATAAGCCTAGCCAGAGTGTGTTTGGCTTTCGCCACCCATTTTAAATTAATTTTGCTATGCCCTTTTCGAGAAAGTTAGTATACTGTGCCTCTGTCTAACAGTGACACAGAAGTGATACCCGGGGTAAACCTACGATCTCCCATCCACTCATCAAGATTCCTCTTGAAGAGAGTCAATGAGGGACTCTGCATAACCTGGACTGGGATTTTATTCCAGAGTGAAGGGAGCCTCTGGGTTATGAATCTGTCCCTCCAGCATGTCCTATTTATTTCAGTGCTGAGGTTCAAGTCTCGAGCATAGCTCGATGGGATTTGGATTTTCTGAGGTGCAGCATGTCCATTAATTCTGGGTTGGACATGACTTTATACATCAGGCACAGATCACCTCTGAGCAGGCAGTATGCCACTGAGTAGAGCTGGAGTTTCTTTAACCGGGCAGCATATGGCATCTGTTTGAGCCCTTTGATCCTCTTGGTGAGGTACTTTTGGGGTCTTTCCAGTTGCTGCAGGTGTCTGGTAAGGTACATCCCAAAAGGGGCATTGTACTCAATTATGGGCCTGATGAGGGATGAGTAAAGAGGCACGATGACCTCCCCTGATCTAGATGTGAATCCCTTCATGATTAGGTGGGCTATATAAAATGTTTTTCTAACCACTTTGGCCACGTGGTTGTCACATGAGAGATTGCTATCAACTTGTGTCCCCAGGTCCCTAATTACTTCTTCTGTACTTAATGGATTACCTCCTATGTGGTAATTTGTAGGCACTTTGTTTTTGCCAAAGGGGATGACTATACACTTTTTGGCGTTTAGCTTGAGGCCATGGCTCTGGCACCAGTTGTCTGTTTCTATGAGGCCCTTTTGGAAGATGCTTGTGTCGGCTGGAGAGTCAATTATGGCGCCCAGTTTGCAGTCATCTGAGAACTTGGTCAGCCACAGTCCTTCCATGTTGGCCTGTACCTCCGAGAAATATATACCGAACAAGAGAGGTCCCAGGACTGAGCCTTGTGGGACGCCACTTGTAACTGGTTTGGAGTCTGACATGGCTCCAGCAATTCTAACCATGTGGGTTCTGTCCTTGAGCCAGTTTGCAACCCATCTAGTGACACAGGGGTTTATATTTAAGCTGGTGAACTTATCTATAATGCCCGAGTGGGGTATTGTATCGAAGGCTTTTGCAAGGTCCAGGTAGGCTGTGTGGACCACCTTCCCCTCGTCAATGGCCTTGGTGACTGTTTCAAAGAAATCGACCAGGTTTAAGAGGCAGGAGCTGCTCTTAACAAAGCCGAACTGGGTAGGATCCAGTGTCTGCAGGTCCCCAATATCTTTATTTATAAGGTCCATGAAGATCCTTTCCATAGCTTTGCAGACCAAGCTAGTCAGGCTTATGGGGCGATAGTTTCCAGGATCCGTTGAGGCACCACCTTTGTGGAGAGGGACCACTGTTGCTGTATGCCAGTCTTTGGGTACATATCCTGTAGTAAGGCTGAGATTGAACAGTAGTTTTATGTTTGGGTTTAGCTCTTCTTGGAGTTCATGTAGGACACAGCCCAGGACACCGTCTGTTCCATTGATGCAGTGTTTTTTTGCTTTGGAGAGGGCGGCTCTTACCTGAGCATCTGAGATGTCAGGGGGCAGCACTCTGCTGGGATAGATATTTGCCCTTTTGGTGGGGAGGGGGGGGGAGTTTGCACTGAACCTGTCAGCTAGGATGTTGGCAATGGCTGTGGGTTCGGTGTATTTTTTGTCATTCTGGACTAATTCTGAGCATATATGGGAATTCCCACCCAGGTTCCTAACATAACTAAAGAAAGCCTTGTGATTATCCTTAGTGTCCTGAGCAATTTTTCTCTCGAAGCTGGCCTTAGACGATTTTATGAGTGCCCGTAGTTTTTTGCTAATACTGATCAGAGATGCCCTACCTTTTTGGGATTTTGCTCTATCATGTAGTAGCTTCCTCCTTCTATTGTATAGTTTGTTTATGGCTGGGGTCCACCAGACAGGATGTCTGCCTTTGGAGGATTGGGTCTTGGTTTTATTTGGGATTGCATGATTCATGCATTCCTGAAGGTGTTCATAGAATGCGATTATAAAGGATTCTGCGGCCTGGGCCATATTTTCCTCAGGCCCGGGAGCTTTGAAGGATTCCTCCTTGGTTTTGAGGAGTGTAAAATTTGCTTTAGAGAAGTTTTTCACTGTGGTTTTCTGGGCAGGGGGTGGGGTCGGGATGTGAATATCCAGTGAGATTAGTTTATGGTCTGATCTTACCAGTGAGGGATACACTTCTGGTCTGGAGCATAGAGTCCCCATGTTGGTGATGATCAGGTCCAGGTTGTTTTCCCCTCTTGTGGGAGTGGTAACAAGTTGTTCCATAGCATTTGAGTTTATAGATTCTAGGAACCTTTGGGGTAGGGTGTTGGAGCTAGAGTAATGCTCCCAGTCTATGTTTGGGTAGTTGAAGTCGTCCAATATAATGGTGTTTGGAGAGACCTTCATATTTTCCAGTGTTCCCAGGAAGGCCAAGTGGGGTTCTTGGGTTTGGGAGGGTGGTCTGTAGCTGGCTATAAACTGGAAGGCAGTTTTACCCACTTTTAGTTGCACATGAATAGTCTCTGATGCTTCGTGCTGTGCCACCAACCTGGAGGTGTGGGTATCTTTGACAAATATTGATACTCCCCCTCCTTTTGTGGTTCGGTCCAAGTTTTGGGGCCGAAAAGCATGGTATGAGGTATAACCTGGTAGTGCTGGGGTGCTCTCGGGAGCCTTGAACCAGGTTTCTGTTACTGCACAGATATCGATGTTCTCCATGCTAAGGAGAATTTCAAGTGTATGCATCTTGAGGTTTAGACTTCTGGCGTTGAGTAGCATTACTCTTAGTTTCTTATCCCTTGTGATACCTATGAAGGTTTGTCTTTTGAGCCTTTCCTAAAAAAAGGCACTATGGGGGTAGCAAGAGCCTTTGCCAATATCTGAAAGCCCAGGGGTGACAGGTGCAAGCCATCCCTAGCGAAGCATCGTGGCTTGTCGAGCATGTCATCCCAGGTTGATAGGCATTGGATCCCCTTTGAATGACACCAATACTTAAGCCAATTGTTGAAATTGATCATCTTGTCTTCATATTGTGGCATCATTCTTGGTGAGGGTAAGATGCTACTCAAGGTCAGGGTCATACCGGCCTGGGCTACATGCTCAGAGAGCTCCTCTATGTCTCTTTTCATGTAGTCCAGGGAGGTACATCTCAGGTCATTCACACCAGCATGGACAATGACTGAGTCATATTTGTACTTGCCTTGGAGTGACCTGAGTGCTTGTGTTATGTGGCGGATCCTAGCACCCGACAGGCAGCTCACCATGACCTTCTCCTTGTTCAGCCTGGTGAGTGGGACATCAGTGTGCCTGACGATAGAGTCACCTATTACAAGTGTATCAGGTGTGTTGTTTAGCCTTAAGGGCTGTGACTGTTCAGCACACTGGCTTTGTGAGCTATGTGTTGCATGTGTTTTGTTTTGGGGTAGCAGTTGCTTGGGTGTCTGCTGCTTAGGCAGATTTTTATTTAGAGCCTCCGAGTATGTTTTTGTGTGTTTATGTGTTTGGTTTGCTGTCGTGGTAGGTCTATGTGAGACTGGAATTGTAGTGAGTGTGGTTTCCTTCTCCTCCTGACTGGTTATGCCAGTACTGAGTTGAGAGAGCTTAGCCTCCAGTTTGGCTATATGGTTGCATCTCTCACATGTGTTGGAATTTGTTGGGAGGAGGAGAGGGTTGTCTGTGTACATGAGGCAGTTGTAACATTGCCTCAAGATTCCCAGATTCACCAGCTGGACCGGAGAGGAGATTGACAACTGACCTTTGGAAATGCTAGAATAGTATTGGGAATTCCTTTATAATTGAAAAAAAGGGCCAATGGGGAACAAGGTACTCAAGGGGAATTTGTGAGGGTGTAGTGCTTTTAATTTTTTAGTGCTGACTTATATAATTGCTTTAGTGAGCAAGTGCCAGGTAACTTAAATGCAATGTGTTACAGGTAACTTAAATGCAAAAATGACAAAGAGTAACTTTCTTTCAAGTGAAACAAGGAAATAAATACAGTAAGCAATGCAGATATCACTAGGGATCCACAGAAGCGCTGAAAAGCCATGTTTTAGGTGGAATTAGCATTTCAGGGAAATAACAAGCATACAAACAAAGCTAGATTCAGCAGGCCTGGATCTAGTCTATGCTACAGCAAACAAGGTGTACCAATTTCAGTAAGAAACAGTTCAAATATGCAGGCACTATAAGCCTTTAACCAGAAATTCCCAGCTCAGAAGGGCAGAGTCCAACCTCTCCTCCCACAAGAGTGCAGACCACGAACCTTCTTAATGTAAAATAACTGGCCTGAAGCCCAAGTGCTTAAACCAAAACTAATACACTTTTAGAATAACAGACACTGAGCCCTCAATTAGCAGTTCCCAACTTAGAAGGATGTAAGCTACCTGTCCTGCCAACACAGTGCAGGCCACAAACCTTCTTAACGTAAAACAACTGGTCTGAAGCCCAAGTGCTTAATCCAAAAGACTTAGAATGATAGCTACACTTTAATCAAGTTACTACCAAGCAGTAATAAATACAATTGAATACTTTAAAGAATGCCTGGATTAGTGCTCAAGTTATACAAACAAAGCTAGATTCAGCAGGCCTGGATCTAGTCTATGCTATAGCAAACAAGGTGTACCAATTTCAGTAAGAAGCAGTTCAAATATGCAGGCACTATAAGCCTTTAACCAGAAATTCCCAGCTCAGAAGGGCAGAGTCCAGCCTCTCCTCCCACAAGAGTGCAGACCACGAGCCCTCTTAATGTAAAATAACTGGCCTGAAGCCCAAGTGCTTAAACCAGAATTAATACACTTTTAGAATAACAGACACTGAGCCCTCAATCAGCAGTTCCCAACTTAGAAGGATGTAAGCTACCTGTTCTGCCACTACAGTGCAGACCACAAACCTTCTTAATGTAAAACAACTGGTCTGAAGCCCAAGTGCTTAACCTAAAAGGCTTAGAATGAGTTACACCAAGCAGTAATAAATACAACTGAGTACTTTTAAGATGACGCAAAAGCAAAATAAAGTAGGAAGAAACACAAATACAGTAAAAGCAGATAATTTTTTTTTTTTTTTTTTTTTTTGAGTGAGCAAATGAGATGGGCCCAGGAGTTACAGGACAGAAACAAGTGCAAATGCAGGCCTTCAAATCAGAAAGCTGAGAGAGATGGAAGACCGCCCAAACGGCCAATAACTACAAATTCTGGGCCAGAACCACTCCTTATGTGGTAGACAGGTTACCTAATGCTTACCACTCCCACTGATAAGCTAGAAGGCTTCCCTCCAACACAGAAAGACTTGGGGGGCTCAGAAGCTTACAAACAGTCCTGGATACAGCAAATCTGTATCTGGAACACTAATTACAGGAAAGGTAGGAAACAGGCTTACAATTTGTTTTTTTTTTCAGAAAAGTAGCAAAAACAGTAGTAAAAACAATTCACATGCAGTGCAAGCTGGCACACTTGAGTATGTAACAATATTAGTCCACACACAGTCTGAAAAAATGTAATTAAATTAAAAAGGACTAAAAGCAAGTGCAGAAAGGGTTTATCAGGTAGAATGCAGTAAAGAGATGGGACTGGGGGAGTGCCCTAGATCAAATCTACAGTGGGGCGGGCACTGCAAAAGCCACCAAATTTAAACTACAACCAAGAACAGGGAGGGGGAGTGGGGAAGACAGTTTCAACAGAGATGTGAGGAATCACAGTGCAAATTATAAAACCAAAAAAATATATACTGATCTCTGTATATTTGCAGAACAGTAAGACAACAGATATCTAAGCAACAATTTAGCTCTATAATACAGAATAATACAGAAAAATATACTCAGCTCTATATATTTGCTGATAGTCTTGTAAGGCTGTCTCTCAGCTACCTCTAAGCTATCAATATATACATAAACAAAGATGTTTAACCAATGTTATGGCCACTAATTTGTACATTAATTAAATGTGTCTGTATACTTGTGTAGGAAAAAATGATGTAAGTAAATTATATACTTGTATGTCTTCCACCTTGTAATGGTCCAATAGGTGATACAGTGAGACTATAATGGAAAACTCTGAAATGTGCAGTCATCCGCAGCCAAGATGCTATAAGTGTCAGTGATTCACGAGAACAGTGGCTATGTGAAATTATGCATTTCATTGTTGTGAAACATATGTACAACTTCAAAGGACATAGTTACTCATTAATTATTAGCTAAATTAATTATTAGTTAATTAATTGGTTAAATAAACTGTCAGTTAAATAACAACATGGGTATGGAATCCATTGTCAAGAGGACAGTGAGTACAAAGTCCAGTGAATTATGCCCACAAGCTAATACATGCAGAAGATAAAATGTGTATATAACAAAATGTATATGATATATATGGGTCAAATAAATATCTGCAAAGTCCATAGGAATACTAAGGAATACTTATAATATTGGTACTTACTGTAGGGATCTACAAGCTGCCTCCACACCTCGTCAACCTTCCTTCAAAGCTCGGCTCTGTCTCTCCAATACAGATCATCAAAGTAGTGATGAACCTGCACTCCATTGCAGAAGATCCATATCTTGTCTTGGTGCTCCCTTGCAATCCACTTCCACACGTTAATCATAGTGAAATTCCTGGGCCTAGTTCTCATCCTCTGCTCCAATCCAGCATAGAGCATCAACATCTGAGTCATCTCCTCCTCAGTCCAGTTGGGTGCACAGACAGCTAACAGCCTCCTCAAAGTCGCCATCACAATTTAAAATTCTTTAAAATGAGAAAAACAGAGAAATGCTCACTGAGGTACCACTCAGTTTGCAGTTAGCAATGGTCTGATCAGAAAATGTATCAAAATCAATATCTGAAAGTGGCGTTGATGTCATGTTCTAAATATATTGGAAGATAAAGGACACTTGCTGCACATGGCACCATTTATCGATACCTATTGAGTGTTTACACAAGACATATGCCTTTTTGGCACAGAACAATGTTTTACATGGATGTGCACAAATGGGATTCAAACAAATTTAATTTTAATTAACTTTATAAATTATGTATGGTGCAAATGGTACTTAAAGCTGTGTGCACACAAGGTGCACTTTGATTCTGTGAGACTGAGTGAGAGGTACATCGGCAAATGGTGGAATTTATGTAGTGGTAATTAGTACATCTGTTAAAGTTAATCATTTCAGAAAGTATGTTTAAAGTCATATTTAATCCATTTGTTAAGTTTTACAGAAGTTGTCATAATTTCCTAGACTGATGTTGTCTTAAAATTTATGCATACAAGTGTTGCTCTCCTAAATTGTTTAGTTCCATCCCATATGCAGTTATATAGACAGACTTCCAATGCAAATAATAACAGTATATGGAGAAGGATTTATGAGTCATCTGCAATTTTTACTGGTAATTCCTTGCACTCTTTGGTCTAACTACAGAAACCTATGGATTACAACAGAATTGGTATCTAGTATGTGATGCTGATGTTACAAATATTTATTAAAGCATGACTCTTTTATACCATATTCTTATGCTGTTACAGATATTTCTTCAATGATGCTTTGTAACAAAGGTGTTATCATTACTGTGTCAATTTATTATGGATTTGTACTACCTATGGACCCAAAGGTATGCTGCCGCTTTTCGTAAGCTGTTCAATTGTTAAGTGATTTAGCACTGTAATGTGAAATGTAAGAAGGCTGTGGTGGCACAATGCTGCTGCCTTTGGAACTGTATTCAGCATATATATAATATCAAGGGGTCTAATCCTAATCACAAAGTCTACAGACATTACAAATTATGTTGTTTTTACAGATGTTGTATGATGCCATTGTTAAAAACAAAAAAACTCAGAAGCAAATCCAGGCAACACAAAATGCACTTCACCACAGGTATTTAGCGCTTTCATCCACTTAATTTAATTGTGAACTTCTTCAGAAAAACAGTCACACCCACCCAAGTTCCCTTAAATACTTACAAAAAGGAAATGACATCACAATAAACTTACTTCATATTAAAAATCTAATAAATTTCTATCTATAAAAAAATATTTATAAATAAAATACAATACACATTATTGTAAAATGCATATATCGTCCTATATTCTATAAATGTGCATCTAAATAACTTATAATGCATTTTACAATAATGTGTATTGTATTTTATTTATATATTTTTTTTATAGATAGAAATTTATTAGATTTTTAATATAAAGTAAGTTTATTGTGATGTCATTTCCTTTTTGTAAGTATTTAAGGGAACTTGGGTGGGTGTGACTGTTTTTTCTGAAGAAGTTCACAATTAAATTAAGTGGATGAAAGCGCTAAATAACTGTGGTGAAGTGCATTTTGTGTTGCCTGGATTTGCTTCTGAGTTTTTTGTTTTTCACGTTTTTGAGTTTCAAGTTCATTCATTTATGATGCCATTGTTGATACTTTTTACATGTCATATCAGAATTTCTCACAGGTAGTGTTATACAGATGTTTGTATTACACATGAATGCATACTATTTAGTTTGACATATGCTGTTCACTGACCCACATGCATGCATCTGCTCATACAGGAATCTTATCTTGTTTGTACCAATGGTATCAAGATGACCCACCACCCTAGAGGTGACAACCCCCCACCCCCCAGGAAAATGACATAATAATTTATGCTCTCCACCAACATGGAAGGATAGTCCTAAGCCATTCAGGGAATACTGTGTGGAGACATGAAATATTGATGTACCCCACCAACATTATCAATGTTGGAGGCCACAATCAATCCTGTGAGGCCTGTAGATATTACTACTCAGACATGATTCTTCACGCAGCCAAGAAAGTCACACATTATAAAAAGTCGAGGAATGCCACTGGTGGTGGACTACCACTGACTCACCTTGATGACATCACAATTCTTTTGGCTTCACTGCATAGAGCAAGAGGGGAGTGATGAATCCCTGGTGGTGGGATTGAAGCAGGGCTTCTGGGATGGACATGTATGCATCCATGTTCAGTACAAGGATGAATATTTTGACAATCACTGCATATTGGTTATGCACATTTATTTATTCCTGTGTTTGATTTACAGCAGCAAAGTTGAGACATGAACAAATTTCTATACAAAGTGAGGATGATGAACGTAAGAATAATTACATGTATTGGTAGATCTGAGTTACAGACAGAGCAGTGCAAATTGCAGTTGTAATGTTTATTGCATTAATATTCACAGGTTTCTGTACTTCAGGCTTCCAACAAGGAACAGCAGGTGAGTGTCTCTTTACTATTACTGTGCTTTCTACCTTGTTGGTACCTACAACTCATGCAATGGCACTTCTGTTTACTGTCACATTGTTGTTTCTATAACCTTGAACACTACAAGTACATCCAGTGGAGGGTCAAGCCATACATTACCAAGTGAAGAAAGACCGGGTATGTTGCAATGACATTGTCATAGCTTTCAACAATGTTTAGCACACATGATAACTAAAATCTTTGCCAATATTTGTCAATACAGGCCCTTTTGGTATACAGTTGCAATGTACATCATGTGACTATTTGCAGCCCATATTACTGCATTGTATAAATTATGTTGTCAGTATTAGTGTAGAGAACTACATGACTGTGCTGCCTTTCTGTTTACTTCCCACTGCATGATCCACATTACAAACCATGACCTCTACACAGCAGGAATCCTTAAGTGCACATACAAGTGCTATGTGTATGTCACATGTTCAGTCTTTTTTAATTGTGTTCACCTGGTACATGTTCTGAATAATGTGATGTGTAATATCTTTTTTGTCCCTGCAGTAGTTGAATTTCAGCACAGTGGATCAATAAGAACATCCCATGAATGTTTGCCAGGTGTGTTGCTATGTTTTTATGTATCACATATGTCGTGTATGTTGGCCATGCTACTAGGTTATGTAGTTATGGTATATACCTTCTGTGAAACATACATGCATTAGAGTACAAGTGAAGTCAGTATTATTTAGAACATTGCAGTGCAATATATATGGCACTTGTGTTTTATATTCATCATGTGCTGTAGACAAATTGTCCTGATCTATGTCTTTGCATCTGCAGCACATCAACTGCCTTTATCATCAAGTAGCCCATCCAGTGACCATAATGTTGTTCATGATGTGTCTCAGCATGGTAGTATGGCCCCTGGCACAGAGGACATGTTTTTGTTGGACACAATCTGTAAAGTTGACAGAGATGCTGCACCAGATGTATCCTCAGGTGCAGAGGCCCAATTGTCAATGCATTCAGAGGATGATGGCATAGTGGATATTGAACAGGGTGAGGCCACTAATCAGCATACCACAGTTGGGAGCACTGCTACTGGTGGAGCCACACAACAACCAAACACAGGTCTTTGCCATAGAAGTAGGTGAGCAGACACTGGATATGGCCAGGTGTCAGAGGGTGTGCAGCTCCTGCTGCAGGCAAATAAATGGGCACAGCCACACCATCTTTCAGATGTCCATGCACCTGCCCATGCACAGATCATGTGGCACACTAGATACATATCATGCATAAAGGACAGAGGGTTAGATGTTGCTGTGTAGCCTGGGCCTGCACTTGTGGTCATACCCTACATTGCTATGCCTGTGACTTCTGTCTTCTATGTCCTTCTGCTCCTTCTATGATAACTGGAGAATGTCCTCTTCAGACATTTGTGGTTCTTGTGGGTGTAACTAGGGGGATGTCCTCTTCAGACATTTGTGGTTCTTGTGGTAGTTCACTCACACTTGCTACTAAAAGACCACCATGTGCTTGGGTTATCATGTTTTGCAGCATGGCACGTATCATTATCACCTGTGTTGCTTTCTCAGGTTTGCATTGCAGTGCACCCCAGGATGTTTCCAGACATCTGAACCTAGCTTTCAATACACCAAATGGTATTTCTGGTTGTTGCATGTGGTCTATTATAGGCCTCCTGTGCAGGGTTGGATTGTTCGTGGTACAAGTCATTAGCCATGGCTCAAGAAGTTAACCACAGTCACCTGTTGGAGGAGTAAAAACACTTTTGTTCAGGCTGGATATTGTTGACAGGGGGATCCTTCAGTTACAACTTAGCTGTGTTGCTGTATTTACCCAGAAACAATCCCTCCAGAATTTCACTTTGCTGAAATGTAGCCCTGAGTCCACTTTCCCTCCAAATGGCAGCATCATAGACACTTCCAGGCTGTATTGCCATGATGTTTGTTATGCTGCCATCTGCTGCACATACAACTTGTCAGGTGATAGATGGCCACCCCGTTCTGTTTATGTATCAGTCTGATTCTGGATGTACTGGTGTCTTGATAGGTATTTGTGTGCAATTTATTACACAGAGTACATGGATGTAGTTTGCGATGATGTAGAACTTGTGCATTACAATTCTCCACTCCACATGTGTGGATAGGAAATGTAGGTAGTCAGCCATCTTGCTGCCAGGAATTTGGCCAGGATACAACTGGCAGCTGTCTATGAAATCTCCCAGAGCATCCCACTTATGTGTCTAGAATGTCGCAGAAGAGAGTATACCAAGACTGAGACACATTTGTTTTCAAGGGGGATGGGGTTTCCTCACATGGTCTGCACAGACATGTGTAGGACACACATGCTACAGGCAACCTGCACCATTTGTCTGTCTAGATTGTATCTGTCAATTATTTGCTAGTCTGAAAACTGGTTAGCCTTGCTCTGACTCTAAGATGTACAGACACATCCTCATTTATGGCTTGCATCATTGCTGCTTGTTGCAGTATATTAACATCAGTTTGCATTGTTATATTTTTTCCAGTTTTGCTACAGATTTCACTGTAATCTGTAGTATTCATATGAAATCCTTGGGGTCCATAACATATGCACTGAGAATCTCAGAAGTGAAGTCAGCATAGCTGTTTGTCATATTTGAGTTGTGTTGTGTATGCACGATGTGTTTTGGAATCACACTGGTGTGTGTGGAATCCCTAATTATCCTACGCTGAATACTTAAGAAGTCGGTCTGTCTTCAGTGTGTCTTACTGCATGCTGTGCTTTCCATAAATACCTTCCACGAACTTTAAGGAATCCAGCACATTGTTTTTCAATTCCTTATTTTCTTGTTCTGTCAATTTTTTAACATGCCATTCTTGTAAGATTTTGTTTATATAATTTATTACAATATTCATAATTTGTTCCTGAGATCTTCTCACTTCTCCTCTGTCATCTCTCATTTCTCTCATTACACTAATATTCTCTTTAATTATGATACTCAAGTAAGCTGATGCCTCTTCTCCTTTGCTTTGTAAAAATATCTTTGCTTAAATAATAATTTGATTTTCTCTTGATTTTTTTAATAAATGCTCCATTCTGTCTTATAATATTCCCTATCATTCCTTTCCAAGTCCTTCAAAGCATTCATACACATTGTTTTATAATTTATTTTCTCTGTTTTTCTTCTGACTGCCATTCTAAAAAAATATATATTTCTTATATTTTTCTTTCAAAGCTAGCCACCACTCAGACCTGTTTTATAGCACACTCTAGTGGGAATGTGGGGCTAGATTCAATAAAGCCTACATGACTCCCAAAACTGTGTGCATGTCATGGAATGATGCACATGTTAGTGTTCCAATTTGTATTCAGTAAGTGACTGCGCACTTAGTGTAGAGTTGTGCGAACCTGGTAAACATCGTGGCATGCTAATTACAGCATAAGCAGCTGAATTGTATGCTAATCAATCAGTCCAAGATGGAGAAGTTATTCAATAAGCTTTAAAGCAATCATGTACACAGCCAAGGAAACAATAGAGAAAGAATGTTAGGGGCTGCTGCTGCTCTTCTGCATGTGTACAACAGGCCCAAGTCTATGCTGCTGCTGCTGCTGCTAAGTCTCTGCAATAAGGAGAAGGGTGTTTAGACCCTGTTCAACTTGTCATGGCCTGTATGAGTGCTACAGGGTGGATAGAGACACACTACAGGAACTCTACAGCCTCTGTAGTCCTCAACTGATAGCAAGGACAAACCAAGGGGAACGAACACCTATGGAGACAAAGGTATGTGTGGCACATAGAATATTAACTACAGGAACCTTCCAGAGACCAGCCTTCCTGTTTTGGAGGGAAGCCTTCTAGCCTATCATTGAGAGTGGTAAGCACTAGGTAGCAATTCTACCACAAGAGGAATGGATTCTGGCCCAGAAATTGTAGTTTACTGGCTGTTTGTGCAGTCTTTCCATCTCTTTCAACTTTCTGGTTTAAAAGCCTGCATTTGCACTTGTTTCCCACCTTTCCTGTAACTAGTCTAGTCCAGATACAGATTTGCTGTATCCAGGACTGTTTGTAAGCTTCTGAATGGTGCCAAAGTCTGCTCTTCAGTTTTTCCTTTAGATCTGCTAGTTCTCTCCTCTCCTGCACTTTTACTAGCTTATTAATCTAGCACGTTACCAGACTTCTTGTGGCAATTATTGTAGCACACAAAAGTTCTAGCAGCACTAAACATTCTACAAGGAAACAGCTCCAGTACTTATTATTAATGCTCACCCCTCCAGGCATGTCTAAAGGCCATTCCCTGTGCTTTCTCCTATTAACCTGGTGAACTTGGTCATCCTGAGGCAGTGTAGCAACGGCCTCATGTGCACTGACAACCCTCTCCTCTTACCTCCCAACACTCAGACTTGTGAGAGATGCACTTATATATCCAAATTGGAAGCCACGCACTCTCCAGCCAAGACCGGAATAGCTGGTCAAGGAGAGAAGGTCAACACTTGCACCACACCACATGAAACACATAGCCCTCCAGAACATCAGCACTGCCTTCACATAAAAACACAAACCACACACCCACTTTCACGGAGGATCTCAATAAAAATCTACCTAAACAGCAGAGACCTATAAGGCAGAAATGCACTAGACCACCAACACTAATCATGAGACACATAACTCTCCTAAACAGGGTGCCACTCAACCAAAGCCCCTAAGGCAAAACAGCATGCCCAACACACTAGTCATAGGTGACTAGTGAAGCACACTGATGTCCCACTCAATAGGTTGAATAAGGAGAAAGTAAGAGTCAACTGCCTGTCAGGTGCCAGGATCCACCACATAATGCATGCACTCAGGTCCCTCAACAACAGGTACAAATATGACTCAGTCATTGTACATGTGGGTGTGAATGATTTGAGATGTACCACCCTGGACTACATGAAAAGAGACATGGAGGAGCTCTCGGATTATGTAGCCCAAGCAGGTATGACCCTAGCCGTGAGCAGCATCCTACCATCACCCAGAATGATACCACAGTACAAGCAGAAAATGATTGATTTCATCAATTGGCTAATTTTCTGGTGTCACTCTAAGGGGATTCAGCATCTGTCTGCCTGGGATGACATAATTGATAGACCTCGATGCTTTCCAGAGATGGCCTGCATCTGTCACCCCTGGGTTTC
Source organism: Protopterus annectens (assembly GCF_019279795.1). Classification (NCBI taxonomy): domain Eukaryota; kingdom Metazoa; phylum Chordata; order Ceratodontiformes; family Protopteridae; genus Protopterus; species Protopterus annectens. Next base: position 107,718,748 of record NC_056734.1, read on the forward strand.
CGGATACTGGCCAAGGCTCTTGCCACCCCTATAATGCCTTTTTTAGGCACTGTTCCAAAGACCAAATTACCACCATAACAGCTACAAACAAATGCAATCTGAGGGTCATGCTGCTCAACGCTAGAAGTCTAAATCTCAAAATGCACTCGCTCAAAGCACTCCTTAAAATGAAGAACATCGACATTTGTGCTGCAACAGAGACCTGGTTCAAGGCAGCAGAAAGCACCCCTACACTACCATGCTATAACATTTTCCACACCTTTCCGCCCCAGAACTTGGACTGAAGCTCCAAAGGTGGTGGTGTTTCCATATTCATAAAGGATGCGTGCACCTCCAGACTGGTAGCCCAGCATAACACATCAGAGATACTTCAGGTGCAGGTAACACTGGGTAAGGCAGCAATTCAGGTTGTAGCCTGCTATAGGTCCCCATCCATGTTGCAAGACTCACACTCCACAGTCCTAAGCACCCTGGAGAATATTAGGGTCCAACCTAATACTCTCATACTAGGTGATTTCAACTACCCCTCCATTAATTGGGAAAACTACTTATGTGCCAGTACACTTGTCCAATGTTTCCTAGAGTTCATTAATTCCAATGCCCTGGACCAGCTCTTTCTTACTCCCATTAGAGATAGCAACATCCTTGACCTGGTCATTACTAATATGGGCGACTGTTGCTCTACACCAATAGTCAGCTCCTCCCTGGTTAGATCCAACCAGAAACTGATCAACTTGGAAATACACATCCCTCCCACCCCCACCCCCCCACAAAGGTAACCACCATGAAAAACTTCTCTAAAGCTAAATTTGGGCTCCTAAAAACAGTGGAGAACAGTTGCATGACTGCTGAATTATACATCAGTGCACTGTACGAACACGTACACAAATGCATGGATCTCACCATACCCAATAGAACCAAGATGTTCTCCTCCAAAAAAAGGAAGCCAATCTGGTGATCCCCCGCCATAAACAAATTCTACAACAGAAGGAGGAAACTGATGTGGAATAAGGTGAAGTCCCAAGACTGGAAAAACTCCCTTATCAGCCTCAACAAAAAGTTGAGATTGCTCATCAAATCCTCTAAAGCTAGCTATGAAAATAGAATTGCAACAGACGGTAAAGACAACCATAAGGTCTTCTATAGTTATGTAAAGAATCTCCACAGCAATACCCAGATTTGCTCTGAGCTACTGCACAATGGTACCTCCGACAGATTCAGTGCCAGCTTTACCCCCCCCCCAATGGACCAATCACAATACCAGTAGATTGCCAAGCACCTAGTATTACTGCTGCACAGGTTAAAACAGCACTGTCAAAGGCCAAGAATACAGCTTCTATGGGACCTGACAATATCCCTGGCTGTGTTCTAAATGAACTACAGAATAAGCTGGCACCTCACCTGTGTGCCCTGTTCAATCACAGCCTCACCTCAGGCTTTGTCCCTACTGAATGGTGCACTGCTACAGTCATCCCTCTCCACAAAGGAGGAGCAACTACAGACCCTGGGAACTATCGCCCCATTACCCTGATGAGTCTGATATGCAAAGCTATGGAATGCATCATCATGGACCTAATAAACAAGGAATTAGGGAATCTCCAAACTCTGGATCTCACACAGTTTGGTTTTGTGAAGGGTAGATCATGCCTGCTCAACTTGGTTGACTTCTTTGACTCAGTCACCAGAGCTGTGGATGAAGGCAAGGAGGTTCATACAGCCTACCTTGATCTGGCCAAGGCCTTTAATACCATTCCCCATGCAGCAGTCATAGAAAAACTCACTAAACTAGGCATCAACCCCAATATCACTAGGTAGATTGCAAACTGGCTCGCACATAGAATCCACAGTGTGAAAGTAGCTGACTCCAAGTCAGACTGCTGACTAGTTACAAGTGGAGTCCCACAGGATTCGGTCCTGGGTCCTTTCTTGTTTGGTATCTACTTCTCTGAAGTCCAGGCCAACATAAAGGGATACTGGCTGACAAAGTTTGCAGATTATTGCAAATTGAGAACTATTATTAACTCCCCAAGTGATGTTGACATCCTACAGAATGGCCTCACTGAGAGCAACGACTGGTGTCAGAACCATGGTCTTAAGCTCAATGCCATAAAATGTGTTGTTATCCCCTTTGGGAAATTCCCAGTTCCCATGAATTACCACATTGCTAGTAATCCACTGAATGCAGAAGGCATTATAAGAGATCTGGGAACACAGGTTGACAGCAATCTCTCTTTTGAGCACCACATTACCACTGTGGTCAGACAGTTCTTCTATGTGGCACATCTCATTACTAAGGGTTTTGCATCCAGGAAGAAAGAGGTCATTGTCTCCCTCTACTCTTCCCTCATTAGACCAATCATCGAGTACAATGCCCCATTTGGCAGGTACCTCACTAGACACCTGCAACAACTGGAGAGGCCACAAAAGTACCTCACAAAGAGGATCCTAGGCCTTAAACACTTGTCTTATATAGACAGACTCAAAAAACTCCAACTATTCTCTGTCTCATATCGCCTACTTAGAGGCAATCTCTGCTTGACTTACAAAGCCATGTCTGACCCAGCTCTGTTAGAAATACTACATCTAAAGAAATCGCAATCCCTCCACACTACACACTCCAGAGACCTCAATCTCATTACCACAATCAACAGAACGTACTGGAGGGACAGGTTCATAACCCAGAGACTGCCCATGCTATGGAACAGACTTCCCATACATGTCAAGCAAAGCATCTCGCTGACCCTCTTCAAGAGAAATGTTGATGAGTGGATGGGAAATAGAAAATTCACCCCGGGGATAACTCCAGTGGCTCTACTCGACAGAGGCACTGGGAACTAAGGTCAGGTGGCATGATGCCAGGGTAATCCTATGGGCTAGGCTTGTAAAGACCCCAGGGCCATTAGCTTAGTACACACCTATGAACCTAAAAACCTATGAACTAACAGAGGACATGCTGAGGGTGTCACAGGCAGCAGCATCTAGCATCCTATATCAATTCCTGAATGCTATGTTGCAGCATACCAGTGACTAGATACATTTCCACCTGTAACCCCAAGGGCAAAGCTACAACTATGCAGGATTTCTACCCTGTAGCACATTTCCCTGAAATCCTGGGTGCCATAGACTGCATGCACATTGAAATCAAAGCACCACTCGGGGAACGGGAAAGGGTGCACATAGACATAAAGGGCTTCTACTCCATTAACTGCCAGTTTGTGTGTAATGTTAATGGAATCATCCTGGATGTGTGTGCTGGAAACCCTAGCAGTTACCACAACTCCCATGTCTGACACAACTCTCAGCTCTGCCATAGGTCTTTTAGGGGGGATATCCTACATGGTCATTCATTGGGTGATGTAGGGTATGCACTCCAACCATGGCTGATGACACCCACCAGAAATGCACACCCACACATTGAAGAATGCTATCATGAGGCACACACTCAAACAAGAAATATCACAGAGCATGTGTTTGGCTGCTGAAATCATGGTTCTGGTGCATAGATACATGGGGGGGGGGGGGCTTGCAGCATGACCCCAGTACTTGTGCTGAAATTGTCACTGTCTGTGCTATCCTTCACAGTATTATCCTGAGAAAACAGCAACACCAAGGGGAAATGTCAAACATCCAGCTGCCACTGGGAAGGTCACCACTGAAGTCAAGGTTCTGGTGCATAGATACATCGGGGGGGGGGGGGGCTCGCAGCATGATCCTAGTACTTGTGATGAAATTTTCACTGTCTGTGCTATCCCTCACAGTATTATCCTGAGAAAACAGCTTCAACAACACCAAAGGGAAATGTCAAACATCCAGCTGCTACTGGCAAGGTCACCACATCCACACACAGGTGAGGACTCAGAGGGAGAACCATCAGCCTTTGTGGGCATCAGTAGACATGCACAAAATGCTCTTGGCCTAGACAAGAGGCAACATAAAGCACACATGCTGACCACCTAAGAGGTAGAAATTTCATCCTATGCACATACAGTAAAATTGATGCAAGGCAACGCTCACAGCTTTTACTTAACCATGTAACGTATGTGCACTGCTAGCATCACACAGACTCAACCCAGAATTCAAACACTTGTAACTCCAGGGCTATCAAGGTAAGTGTTGAATGTGGAACAGGAAAATAAATGTATAAGAATACAAATGAATGGCACAACCTTGCAAACTGTTATTTGCTAATGTACCTAAGTAGAAGGTGTGTGGGTTTTACAGCAATGACATCAATATGTGACTTATGTCAATATATGTCTGCTCCTTATCAACTAATAGGCCTAATGCATCAAAGATACACACAATACAAAAACCTGTACGAAAGCAGTACAGTTTTCAAAAGAGCATCACAAACACATATATACTAAGCACTCAGTCAGCTATGCACCATATGTATCAGAAAAAAAACTTATGTATCCCTGAATGCAACACATAGACACAAGGATATGGCACAGTTATCATCATTTGCACAGGGTGTTGTTTGGCGGGGGGGGGGGGGCAAGAGGCCACAAAAGGTAATGAGTGTGTGTGAGTAAGAAAGACAGACAGGAAGAAATTTAGATAATTATTAAATGGCCAATGAGACAGAATAAGCTGCAAGCCTCACAAATGACCTATGGAGGTGAAATGTGTGTGTGATTGTCTGCAAGAACACAGCCAAGCTTTGTACTATCTATACATTCTGGCATGTTGGACAGGTGTGAGCCATGCTTGGTGGAGTTAACAGTTCATCATCATTGCCCTCGACTGCAAAAACTCTCTCTGCTAGGAGTTGCACTGGCATGTGCATGCCCATGATCAGATGTCCTGGTGCTATCTGAACATGACTGATGTCTGCTGGACAAGTTTCTCTCATGGGTATGCCCAGGACCACAACCCCATGGCCTGTCACCTCTGGATGTGGAAACCTTGACAACTGACAGAGCAGTGGAAGTATTGTTACTGCTGGATCATGATCTGGCATGGCCACATTGGCTAACAGCAGATGATGATTCTGACCTGCATCCACATGGATGCTGTCCCCCTTCCAGCAGATGTTTCATCAAATACACTAACCATTCCATCATGTCATTCATCTGATCCAGTGAAATGGCCACAAGGCAGAGGCAGTCAAGTACATCAGCCTGTGCAACATTTACAACCCTAAGCATGTCCTCAGAGGCCCTAGTGGAACATGCCTGTGCCTTCATGATTACCCTAACCATATGTTGAGTGGCATGAAATGATACACCAAGATCAGGTAGAGGGTGGATAGGAGGACACCAAGATCAGGTAGAGGGTGGACAGGAGGCATTTTCCGTGCACCCCTAACAACCCTCCTGGGTGGCACCTTGCCCACACTTTGGTTATGGCCCGAGTCAACAGGCACCGAAGCTGCAGTAACCACACTACCCTGATCAAGTGTCTCACCCTCGACCTGTCCAACATATGAGGGCTCAGAGGGATAGGTATGCATAGGCTTACTGACTGCATCTGATGGAAATCCAGAGGATGGATGAATATCACCCTCAGTGTAGATTTAACCTCTGCACCCTCAAACTGTGCCCCTGTTTGGTCATCATCATCATCATCAGAGCCTACTGATACTCCGACACCAGGTGGTAATAGTCCTACACTTCCACTGTCAGTATCACCTGTGATAATAAACAACAAACACGGGAACAAAATTAATACTACAAGAAATATTTAAAACAATTTATATGATAAAATAACACTGGTCCCACTATCACAGATGATACAGCAATACATGTACTCATTATACACACCTCACACATACAGATAAATGCACATGTCTGACAAATGGTCATCAATAAGCAAAAAAAAAAATGTTTTTGCTACCATGTGCATATAAGTTCACACTTTGTTGGGAGGATGGCATACCTCTCAACTATACAGATGTTCACAGAATGTCTAGATTTTTGGCTCATATTTTTGGCCTGTTGCTCTTTTTTCCTGGCAAATCACTGGAATGATCTCAGGATTGAAGTCACTAAATAATGACATACATTTGAGTTTCAGACTTCAAATCTTTCAGAAAATTTATATTTAAACAAATCCTGTTACTCTAGCAACTTTCTAAGTTTATAAAAGCAATATTTTAAATATGTCCCTATTTGTACCTCCATTTTGTCAAGCTTTGTCCAGATAATTTGCATTATCAGGTTGAGAGGTATCCTGGAAAAAAATAAAGCAAGGGAAGGATGCAAACTAATGATCACAATGGGACAAACCCAGGTGGACAGTGAATACACAATTGTCTGTATGTCCAATAAGAATAGTTTTAACTGAAGCTTGACTGACACCTCCACCCATAGCCCATATGTAATGAACAACTGTGTCATATAAGTCTATTAAGTTATCAATAGATACAGTAAAAAAAATTCCCCAGGATGTATTAATCAACTTTATATTTTACTATAAAAGCAAATTTAGAACTTGCCATTTGTAAGCTACTCCTGGAACATAGTTGTCCTCCCAGACACATCAGCACTGACATCAAGCACATGTTGGTGTGACATTTCCAATGAGCTGTCTGGTTCTCTAACAGTGGACTCATCATTTGGTGTCAGTGGGGGCTCAGTAGCAGACCCACTCGTAGCCAGCTGTTCACAAGCAACTGCAGCTGCTCTCTTCCGTGCTGATGAAATCATATCAGTGGCCTGATGATGTACCTGATTCTAAGTCCTGGTGTGACCCTCCCCCCATACTGCATTGACATCATTTAATAAATGGGTTCAAATCTGCATTCTGGCAGCCATATCCACACATCCTCTGTCAAACAGAAAGGCATCATGGCACCTGCATATCTGCATTATCACATCTTTTTCTGAATCACTGAAAGGGAGTTTATGTGGATTTCTACGCTTGGGTGTAACATAAAAGGGAGAGAGATACAACACATAAATATCACCTAACTAAAGTCATCTTTTATACCCATTTGTCAACATTAAGCAGTGGAAACACAAATTTCAGTTATTAAAACTGAAAGTTATGTGGTTGTCCCATCTTACCATTATACACAAACCAATGTTTGTCCAAACCAATGAATAGCTCTTTAGTAATGTATTATGTTTCCCACTGAAAAATCAGGATACCTACACATTTTCAAGAGGAAAGCATTTGAAACACACAAATGGTGTGTGGCTCCCCCACCCCCAAAACAACATAGGTTCAAAGGTTCATAGAAGGTTACTCGGTTAGCAGTCCTAGAGCCCTTACAGGTTCAGGCATATTTATCCCAAATTGCCCCAGTTGTTGGTGGTTAGGTGAGTAAAGTTTGCAGAGGTAATTAATACTGACTTCCACTGTTCAGGAGAGACAGAGGCACCACAACAGGAGTGAATTTGTGGTCATCTATCCATTGATCTAGGTTGCATTTGAAGAGGGTCAGGGAGGACTCTTGTTTTATGTGAATTGGAAACTTGTTCCTGACAAGTGGCAGTCTCTGGGAGATATATGTATCTCTACAGCATGACCTGTTCATGTCAGAGGATGTTAAGATCCCTGGAGTGAATGACCCTCATGCAGTTTGATTTATGAATGTGTGGTATTTCCATCAGGGTCAGGTCAGAGATTGCCCTGTTAGCTAGGCCCAGGTCACCCCTTAGCAACCTGTAGTTGACAGAATATGGTAACAGAGCTTTCAGTCTTTATGCGTAAGACCTGTTTTGTGTACCATGTGATTTCTTGGTGAGAAATCTCTGTGATCTCTCCAATTGTTGCAGGTGTCTGGTGAGGTACATGCAAAAGGGAACATCATACTCAATTATTGGTCAATGAGGGCCAAGTATATTGGAATTGTAACTTTCATAGATCTTGATGTGATACCTTTACTTATAATATGTGCCACATAGAAGGATTTCCTTACTACTGTGGATATGTGGTAGTCAAAGTTCAGGTTACTATCAACCTGAGTACTCAGATCAATTAGCACTGGGTCTACACTTAAGGGGGGGTGATTTCCATAACGTAATTAATGCCAGCTTTCCCAAAGGGAATAATAATGCATTTTTTGCATTTAGCTTTAATCTGTGGCTTTGGCACTAATCATTTGTCTGCTTTAAACCTGTTTGCAGTATAATAACATCATTGGGAGACTCAATGATTGCTCCTAATTTGCAATCATCAGTGAACTTGGTCAGCTACAGGTCATCCAAGTTTGCCTGGATGTCTGAGAAATAAATTCCAAACAGTAAGGGGCCCAGCACAGAATCCTGTGGTACACCACTGGTGACTGGTCTTTTGCTAGAGGTGAAGTCACCCTTTGACAATATGTGTCCTGTCAGTGACCTGCTTGGCTACCCCTCCGGTAATGTAGAGGTTAATTTCCAATTGGGACAGTTTCTCTATAATACCTGGGTGGGGGAATTGTGTTAAATGCCTTGGCTATGTCAAGACAGGTGGTATGCACTGTCTTTCCCTTGTCCAGGGCCTTGGTGACTTTCTCGAAGAAGTCATCCTTGTTTAACAGGCATGATATACCTTTAACAAAGCCAAAGTGGGTTGGATACCGACTTTGGAGATTACCTATGTCCTTGTTAATAAGGTCCATAATGATTCTTTCCATGGCCTTGCAGATGAGACTAGTCAAGTTTATGGGCATATAATTCCACAGGCTGTGGTTAAACAGGGATCCAAGTGGGTCTGCTAGGTTTCTACAAACTAAGGAATATCACAGAATTAAATTAGTATATATATATATATATATATATATATATATATATATATATATATATATATATATATATATGCTTTCAACACAGTTATTAGAACACGTACACATTTACAAAAGAAAAGTAAATTTATGATTCCTTGTCACCTCTCACTGTGCCCACCCCTCCCCTAGAGGTGGCCCTGGGCCATCTCAGAAACATAGCACCTGTGCCATACATTATACTTCTGTGCAATAACATAGAATATTGTAAAATAAGAATTTTAACAATAACACGTTATGAAAGTTAATAATCTATCTTCTTCTTTCGGCTGCTCCTGTTAGGGTTCACCACAGCGGAGCATGTGTTTCCATTTCTTCCTGTCCACTGCATCTTGCTCTATCAACAACCACCTGCATGTCTCTCTCACCACATCCATAAACCTTATCTTAGGCCTTCCTCTTTTCCTGTTACCTGGCAGCTTCATGCTTAGCATCTTTTTCACAATATACTCTCCATCCCTCCTCAGTACATGTCCAGACCAACATAATCTTGCCTCTCTGGCTTTGTCTCCAAACCTTCCAACCTTCTGTTTTGTCCAAATACACAAGTCTCCTCACTTTCACGTTTGCTAGGCTAGGGAACTTAAAGGGACCCTAGTTACACGGGTACCTTTTTATACAGTAAATCTGGGCCTCTGAGCACAGTGAAGATTCAAATGAGGTGTGAACTCACTGGAATTGCTGAATACCAAATTTTTGACTTCGTGTAGCAGATGTAAAGATAATGTAGGCTCTACAACATTGTTAGTTGCTAATGGATTGCAACTGTGAGTGATTAGTGGGAAAGAGAAGGCAGAAACAACAACAATTCAGACTACCTTCCATGCAGTGGGTGGGTCAGTCAGGATACACTTACAAAGTGTAGAAGTAACTTTAGCAAAGCTTTTAAATGGAAATAAACAGCACATGTGTATAATTTATGTTCAATATATAGACAAACTCTCCCACCTGAGCTGATAAATATTTTTCACTGTCATGTACGTTTTATCATACAGTTAGAGAATTATATAAAATGCACTATAGAGTGCATATCTGAGATTACAGCAGAGATAAGGGATGAATGAACACAATACAAAGAGAAGACAGAGCTGCATTTGTGCAAAGATATTAAAAATGTTTGTGTGATCACTCATACCACTAAATATGTAAGCCACATGTACAACCAGCTGAGAACATACAAGTATATGTCCTGTTAATACTGTAGAGGAAATGTGAATTGCTTGTATGCACATGATTTTCTTTCCAGCTGCAAAGTTGCATCTGTGGTAAGGAGACATAACACACTCCCACTGTGTTTTGTAGTTTAATTAGTATGATAGTTCAAATCCAGAGCTGTGTAAAATTATTTAACACGTGTCAAAATACTTTTTTTGTTAAAATATTAATATTTGCATTGCTTAGTGCACGCACAGTGAAACACGTCAGTATTTAAAATTTAATATCAGCTTTCATAAATAAATCTAGGGATATCATGTAAAACTTTAACTAGGTGAAAATTACCCTGAATAATTCTCCAGTGTTGAATAATAATTTTCTTAATACTATCACTATCTACATTTGTAGGCAGAGGAAAAGCACGCATACGATCTAAACCTGCCACCTCATTATTAGTTGGTTTAAACATATTAACAATGCGTTTAAATAAAATAGGGGGAAATTAGTCCATCTTTTTTTCACCACTTCTTCACTTATTTAGTTTGGATATAGGATAACCCCGATCATAAAATAACTAAGAATTTAACTTCTTAACTTAACTAAGAATTGAACTTCTTTAAGAAAAACGATATCATTACTTATTAACCTACTCAGGTGAATGATTTGCACCCCAAAAAACTTTATATTTCATGAGTGGGATGATAGCTATGAAAATGCAAATAGTTGTTTACAAAGGTGGCCTTTCTATGAAATTTGCTTTGAAACTCCTGAGCTTGAATAAATAAATAAAGTAATATCCAAATCCTAAAAAGATACACAGGTCCCCACAGCTCCCAATGTGTTGAGGGGTTGAGTGAAGGATGGACAGATTATGACTCAAGCATGCTTGTCCTCTGGGCAAGAGGAAAAGTGCAGGAAAATGTTGGGTGTTAATTAGATAACAGAGGACTTGTAATCACTGGTAACCAGTAGTATGTCATGGTGGAGGAATGCTAAGCAGGAGTATGTCATGGTGTAGGAATGGTAATCAGTAGTATGTCATGGTGGAGGAATGGTGATCAGTATTATGTCATGGTGGAGGAATGGTAATCAGGAGTATGTCATGGTGGAGGAATGGTAATCAGTAGCATGTCATGGTGGAGGAATGGTAATCAGTAACATGTCATGGTAGAGGAATGGTAATCAGTATTATGTCATGGTGGAGGAATGGTAATCAGGAGTATGTTATGGTGGAGGAATGGTAATCAGTAGCATGCCATGGTAGAGGAATGGTAATCAGTAGTATGTCATGGTGGAGGAATGGTAATCAGGAGTATGTTATGGTGGAGGAATGGTAATCAGTAGCATGTCATGGTGGAGGAATGGTAATCAGTAGCATGCCATGGTAGAGGAATGGTTATCAGTATTATGTCATGGTGGAGAAATGGTAATCAGTATTATGTAATGGTGGAGGAATGGTAATCTGGAGTATGTCATGGTGGAGGAATGATAATCAGTAGCATGTCATGGTAGAGGAATGGTAATCAGTAGCATGTCATAGTGGAGGAATGGTAATCAGTATTATGTCATGGTGGAGGAATGGTAATCAGTATTATGTCATGGTGGAGGAATGGTAATCAGTATTTTGTCATGGTGGAGGAATGGTAATCAGTATTATGTCATGGTGGAGGAATGGTAATCAGGAGTATGTCATGGTGGAGGAGTGGTAATCAGTATTATGTCAATTGCTACACTTGATCTTCGTTGTATAACCCATTTCTCCAATTGACAAAACTGGAGGATGATGTCTGAATGTGGTAAAGGAGTGTGTCCATGTCCTGTAAATATCTCTAGAAAGTGCTACAAAGCAATGTTCTAGTGCTAGCTAGATCTCTTTAAGTGGTGATACACTGCCAACAAAATCACTGCAGAGAGGCAGGATGCTAGGTCTGAAGTAAATCCCTGAAACACTAGCAAGTAGGTGCTGGATGAAGAGTAAGCATTGGACCACAGAGGGCATGTGAACACACTGAACTAACAAATGCATTTCAAAATTATAGGCTATTCTTTCACGAACAGTATTATGGTGGCTTTCCTATGTATCCTTGGTTTGTGAAATCTTAGAAATCACTTGCTCGCTTCTGCTAGAGTGAAACAAGTGATTGCTTAGGACTGTTTTGCACTGTTTGGGGAACTTTTTTTCTTCCACAAGGTTGGGCAGTTGCAATCTTGGCATATATGAATTCAGGGGATAAAAGGGACTTACTCTGGGGGATGCATCCAAATAAAAAAAAAAAACTTGATTTGAGCTGTACCATTACTTTGTATATAACAGGCAACTTTCAAGGCTGTAGCTGAGAGCACTTCTGATGCGATGGATTGTGTTATGATTGCTAATCACAGAAACTAGTATTCTGGTTTCCTGAGTTCTGTCTGCATGAGCCTGGTTTTGCCGAAGCATAATTAACAATGCTATAATTTGGGTCTTAAACTGAGATATGTAACATACTTTACCATAACTGCAAATCGTTTTGTGGTTTGAAAGCCTCTCTATAATGCTGGCTGACGTGGCACAGTAACCTGTCAAAGTGTAACATTATCGCACCTAAAAGCCGGTCTATGTTCCTACCATTCGTGATTTAGAAGGTTGTTTGTTAGATAATAGATAAAATGACATGAATGCACCATAGAATGTAACGTCTGAATACATTCTTGGTGTTATGTGTGTAGGCTATCACATATAGATACAATTATATAAATATACCATAAGCAAGTAATGTCTGAATACATTCTTGCTGTTATGTTATGTTATGTTTTGTTGGATTTGACGTGGTTGAGGGCTGACAAGCTGAATTTTGTTGTGGCCTTCAACTTGCTAACACTGTCCTTGATCATTACTAAAAAAGGGCTCCCTAAACAGACAAACAAAAAATAAAGAAAGAAAATAAAAAAAGTAAATACAATATACATGGCACTTTTTTTACATTGTAGATGCGTAATGTATCAACATTTTATTTATTGTATTATTTATTTATTTTACATTTGTTGACCGGGATAGTCTAACTGGATTTATGTCCATTTTCAGTAGAGTCCCGGGGAGATAAGCTCCAAGAGATTACTAGACTACTAACATACAGGTACTAGTTGTTATACAGTTAAATACCACAAATTTTAAACAGTTCAGGAATCTTCACAGTATACAAAAAACATGTTTCTCCATAAACTGTTGTGGATTAATCTAGTAACAGTATATGTTGCATTTTAAACAAACAATAACAGAGAATTTGTAAGAATGAGAGAGAGAGAGAGAGAGAAAGAGAGAGAGCAAGTGAAAAGGGCCACACTTAAATTAATTTACAAAGTGTCATCTGCCAGTTGAAAAAGGATACACATTTATAATTAAATTTCAAACAGGAGCCAAGCAAAGATTAAATGTCTGAGTTTCAATGCAATATTTTTTTAATTAATTTTTTTGGAGAAATTGAAGTTTTGCTGCTATAGTGAACCTGGTAGCTAAAGGTTCTGGAAAAAAAGATAATTAATATAGTTAATCAGAGCAGTGCAGCTGTTGTAAGATAAAATTGATTGAATAAGACAGGTAAATAGAATTACGCTCACCACCTGTTTTATTCTGCCTGAAACAGGGGTCATACAAGTCATGTAGCTCGTGTACAAACATGATATGGTTAAATGTAGACTATGTAATGTTTACAGACACAAATCTGCCATGAATAGCAATCATGTGAACAGCCAATCCCACAAAGGCAGCTACAAACATGGTTATCAATGTGTAGTCCTTACATACAGACATATTAAACATCTAAATGATTAGCAAAATGTGTAAAGAAACAGCAGAAAAAATAAGTAGCAAATATGAAAAAAATGAGTAGGTTAGCATGTGCAGGTTTAGTGATTCCAGCAATTACTTTCTGGAGACACTGGCTACAATTTGTGAAAAGAGGTTTGGCAATACAGAAGCTTATCGAGTGACCATCAGAAATGTCATGGACCCTCTTGTGTAGCTTGGGTACCTTGGCAGGAGTAGGGAGCAATTGGAAGGCAACACTTTTAAGAAATAGTAACACAGTTTTCTAAATATCCACCTGCTTCAGTATTAGTCAAATGATATGCATGTACAAGTGACAGCAGTGGGTGAACACAGCAGTGTACTATTTCTGATTAATGCAGGAAGAAGCAGGCTGATTATGAAGTCTGTGGGATGGAGGAGGCAATACTTAACACTTACTGACATGTCTGGTAGGCTAACGGGGAAAGCATTATCGCAGTAATGTTGGTTGGGAGAATATAGAGGTTGATGAGTGTCTATAGGTTAGCTGAGCGAGATGCATGGATCACTACAAGGGTGGAATCAGTGGCTGGCTATGGATGAGCTGGGAGAGATGTGTGGATCACTACAAGGATGGAATCAGTGACTGGCTATAGGTAAGCAGGGAGAGATGCATGGATCACTACAAGGATGGAATCAGTGGCTGGCTATGGATGAGCTGGGAGAGATGTGTGGATCACTACAAGGATGGAATCAGTGACTGGCTATAGGTAAGCAGGGAGAGATGCATGGATCACTACAAGGATGGAATCAGTGGCTGGCTATGGATGAGCTGGGAGAGATGTGTAGATCACTACAAGGATGGAATCAGTGACTGGCTATAGGTAAGCAGGGAGAGATGCATGGATCACTACAAGGATGGAATCAGTGACTGGCTATGGATGAGCTGGGAGAGATGTGTGGATCATTACAAGGGTGCAATCAGTGACTGGCTATAGGTAAGCAGGGAGAGATGCATGGATCACTACAAGGATGGAATCAGTGGCTGGCTATGGATGAGCTGGGAGAGATGTGTGGATCACTACAAGGGTGGTATCAGTGACTGGCTATAGGTAAGCAGGGAGAGATGCATGGATCACTATAAGGATGGAATCAGTGGCTGGCTATAGGTAAGCAGGGAGAGATGCACGGATCACTACAAGGATGGAATCAGTGGCTGGCTATAGGTAAGCAGGGAGAGATGCATGGATCACTACAAGGATGGAATCAGTGGCTTGCTATGGATGAGCTGGGAGAGATGTGTGGATCATTACAAGGGTGCAATCAGTGACTGGCTATAGGTAAGCAGGGAGAGATGCATGGATCACTACAAGGATGGAATCAGTGGCTGGCTATGGATGAGCTGGGAGAGATGTGTGGATCACTACAAGGGTGGAATCAGTGACTGGCTATAGGTAAGCAGGGAGAGATGCATGGATCACTACAAGGATGGAATCAGTGGCTGGCTATAGGTAAGCAGGGAGAGATGTGTGGATCACTACAAGGATGGAATCAGTGGCTTGCTATGGATGAGCTGGGAGAGATGTGTGGATCATTACAAGGGTGCAATCAGTGACTGGCTATGGATGAGCTGGGAGAAATGAATGGATCACTACATGGATGGAATCAGTGACTGTCTTTGGTAAGCTGGGAGTGAAGCACTGATCACTAAGAGATGGAAAGGTTTTGAGGAGAAACAAAGCACTGTCATGTCATGTAAGGAATATTATAGGTGATTGTTTAACAACAGGCATAGGATGAGAAGGTACTCTGAACATTACCACACTAGGTATGGGTAAAGGGGGGTGTAGATTACTCGTAGGCTGAGTTTGTGAATTGGAGAGGCTAGGATCAATGCCAGCCTAGATATAGGTGTAGTTTTAGGGGGATGGTACTCACTGTAAGACTGGGCACAGATGTGGGAACAATAGCAATCTATGTCAGTCTCGCTGTGGACGCTGGCAGTGACTTCAGATGTATGCCAGTCTGACTGGAAGCAATGAAAATGAAAAGACTGACACATGAGTAGATGGGGGAAGGCAGAAGGAGGACTGCATGGGCCACAGTAAAATAGCCCAACAGAACGTGCGAAGGCACACTCATCTGTCTGCTACTTATTTCAACTTATTCAGGCATACAGTTCTGGCATTTTATCTATCTATCTACACAACATATGCATGTTTGTACATATGTTTGTATGTTTGTCTGCTCACTGAGGTAGAGCACTGATCAAGTATGATGAGCCTGGGTTGCAAAGTAAAACAAGTAATAACAGATAGAAATAACATATTACATATAAGATGTCTAACAAGGCAATAGGTTGCAGCAAAAGGATTTGAAACAGTTGTAATACTAGAGTAGCATTAGTAAAAGACTGTGCACATATATAGAAATGGCTTACTGCATTATTGGTTTTATAGAGATCCAGCACAGGACATTGTTCTTTCCAAACCAAACCCTTCTGGTATTGTGTCTTACTAGATTATTTTGTAAGTCACACCTACATCTCTGTTAGACATCTGTGCAGTCTATAGAAGAAGGTTTTATTTCAACTGCAGTTTTATTTTATTTATTTCAGTTTGATGACCGGGGAAGTCCACTGGGCTTTGAAAGGCCCGTTTTCAGTGAATGCCCAGGCAGATAAGCTCCATGACACAATTACAATTACAAGTCAATTACAAGTCTAAAAATGTAAAAAAATATTTAACAATAGTAAATTAGATCCATCACTAAGAGAAAATTGTGCAGATCAACAGACATATAGTACATGTTACAGTACAGCTTAGTGAATTTAGTATAAGTAGGTGTTAGAATAAAGTATAGGTCTAGTGGTAGTGAAAATTTGTTCTATAAGCAAAGTGAGCATAGTAAAGTATTTACAGAGAATGTATTATTAATATAGAGGATGCAAGAGATGAGCAGAGTGATAAGTGTGAGTGATGAATGACAGAGTGGGAACTCATGTGCGTGAAGAGTAAGGGCAAATCCATTTGGAGGCTAGGTATGAGTGAAGGAGGGATTTGAAGTTGGTGAGATTTGCAGTGTTTTGAACGGGGGGGGGTTCCAAAGTTTGGTTAGAGAGTAAGACAGCAGGAAGTGGCCAGGGGACCGAGAAGGTTTGTGGATTTGTAATAGGTTATGGTTTTCTGACTGAAGTGGGCGATTTGGAATATAGGGGGATAAGGTGGTGGAGAGAGCCAGACAGCTAGATGGTTTGAAGATGAGTTTGTGAGCTGTGGAGAGTTTTAGTAGGTTTAGGTAGTTTGGTAACTCAACCCATTGTAGGGATTAGAGAGAGAGGGAGTGACGGGATGAATATTTTGAGTTGGTGGCAAATTTGCTGATTTTATTGTAGCAGGATTCTAACTTGGATTATAAACCGAGTTGGAGGTTAGTGAGCAGGGAAGCACCATATGTGAGAGAGGGGAGCAGGTAGGAGGAGGCTAAGGTCTTTCTGGTTGCTGGAGTGGGGAAGCGGTTATGTCGATACAAGAGTCCTAATTTCTGATGAGTTTATTAATAGGGGTATTTATACGGATGTTGAATTTTAGGTGATCATCGATGATGACACCAAGTAGCTTTGTGTGAGATACAATTTCAGTGGGGGTGTTGTTTTAGGTTATTATAATGAAGGAGGAATTATCAATGGTGGAAGTTCTGGAGGGAGTAAATACCATTAGTTTAGTTTTAGTCGAGTTTAGGGCAAGGTGGTTGTGCATCCAAGTTTTAGTTTTTGGAAAGGCTAATTGGGTCTTTAATAGTAAGTCAGAAGGGGTGTCAGCAGTGCAGATGATAGTGGAATCATCTGCATACTGAATTACAGAGGAATTGGGGATGGAGAGATGAAAGTTGTTAATGAAATTGTTGAAAAGAAGGGAGCCTAGCACAGATCCTTGTGGTACACCGGTGGGGGTATGTAGGAAGGAGGAGATTGAGGATTTCCATTTTACTGCCTGGTGTCTTTCAGAGAGGTAACTAGAGAACCAAGATAGTGTAGAGGGAGAAAGGTTGATAGTGGAGAGTTGGGATAAGAGTATGGGATGGGAGATGGTGTTGAAGGTTTTAGATAGGTCTAGGAATAAGGAAGATGCTAGTTTGCCAGTGTCAATGGCATGGTTGATGGATTCAAAGAAGGACAGAAGAGCTGTAGTGGTACTGTGACCAGGGCGACAAACATGTTGGGTAGGGGTGAGGAGGTTATTGTGGATTAAATATGACAGTTGGGCATGAATACATTTTTCTAGTATTTTTGAGAATGGGGAGAGAATAGCAATGGGCCTAAAGTTGGTGGTATTGTAGTTTGTACCACCCTTGTGGAGTGGAATGATGAATGCATGATTCCAGATAGATGGTACTTGGGATTCTTGGATGGACCTATTTATTAAAATGGAAATATGTAGGGCTATGCTGTTGGCTGTAAGTTTGAGCAAGAAAGGGAGTAAGTTGTCTGGTGCAGTAGAGCAAGGTTTTAGTTGGTTGAGGAGTTTTTTTATTATGCTTGTAGATACAGGGTTGAGTTTAAAGGAGGATGGATGTTTTGTGCTGTCAGAAGGATGCGATCATACCTCCCAACCATACCGAATTTCTTGATTTTTACCGAGTTTTGGGGTCCAAATAATGGGGTGCCATGATTCCCGAGTGGCACCCTTTCATTTTCGATTTTTCCCCCAGCTTTTTATTTAATTTTTTCACGCTTTTGGAGCTGACGTTATCACGTGCACAATGACATCAGCTCCGTCGGGGCTACCAGCCTGTCAGAATTAAGCTTAAGGGCTTACATTTCTGGGTTCTGGCTGGCGCTTCATTTTTGAAGGGATTGTATTCTAGCTCTCGAAAATCTTTGTTTTGGATGTATTCTGGCTGCATCTGTTGCACTCGTGGGTCGAAAAGGTTGTTAAGGTTTATTTTGACTGGCTTGGGCACATGAGAAGGTAAGGTTTTATTTTGAATGGGCAGACTGGACTTGCGAGCGAGAAAGGATTTGTGCTTGTAAGCATTTTCAGACTTTGGAAATTGCAAGTCTTTTGGTATCTGAGCAGAACTGGTGTAGCGTGAGAGGATTTGCATTTTGAATGGACTAGCTGTACTTGTAAGCTATGCATTTTCAGGTATCTGACTTTGGAAGTCTTTTTGAGCAGAAGTGTGTGTGCAGTATGGTTATTGTGCTATCTCTTCTTAGAGCCTAGAGGGAATTTGGCTTTGCATAGGATATATTAGTTGGAAATAAAAAAAAAACAAAAAAAAAAAACACTGCATTAATTACAGAAATAATGCACTGATTCAGTCTCTCATGTTCAACTTCTATTTTTCTATGTTTCATCTCACTTCTGATTTTCTTATCTGTCTTCTTTTATATTAACCAAACGTCTTCTGTTTTAACCGTTCACTCAGGGTACACCTTTAAACAAGCAGGTTCTGATTCATACCATATACTCGTCATCAAATGCTTAATAAATCCAACTGCAAAAGATCTGGAAGTGATATATTAATCAAATGTTTAAGACTTGTGCATGAATAAGTGCATGTACTGCCGACAGCAGCTTTTTAATTTGTGTGTTTATAATACTACTACACTGCACCTAATTGAGGCTGAAGAAGATGACAACTTCAAGAAAACATTTTGAAATTGGTTTCACTCATTGCTGCTGAGTTTAATTTTACAGGTAACATGTCACCTACAGCTCTGCCAGTCTCATTTTGACAATAATGCAATTTCATAATGGTAAAATACGCCAAGGTTAAAGTATATATATATATATATATATATATATATATATATATATATATATATAAAACCTTAATTTAAAAAAAACATCAAAATTACAAGTCACTGGAAATAGAATAGTAACGGTCACATAGCCCATAAAACATAATACTTTCTTTATAGTCCCTCTAAGATCAAGGAGGCTAGCCTACGGACATGTTTTGAGTTGCTATCTTTGCAGTGCAGAGCATAATAGCTTAAAGGAAGAATTGCTCATTTCTGTCTTCATGCTTCCTTCTTAACTAGCATCTAAAATATAAGCCCTTGTGACAGTTATATTGTATATAAAGATGCATTTGTAATATTGTCAGCCTGCTTTTGTTTTTATTTCTGTCTTCTGTAAATGTCTGATTAATACAGATCATGCTAAATTAGACATTCTGAGGAATCATAATTAATAAGATATTTTGAGTAATGATGATTAATATAAAAATACAGACCAGGACAGCAGAATACATAGTATACAACTTCAGTGAAGCTTTACAGACTATGTGGAATAAGCTGATGTTCATCTGATGTTAAATTATTATTCTTCATTTTGTTATTATTTAATGGATTTGGTCTGCTAATTATATGCTACACAACTGTTCCTATATTTGTTTTGTACTACATCTGTTTTCCTTTCATGGTATAAGTAACAGAAATGTGAAGTCCAGCATTGCCTATATTGTCTATATATATATATATATATATATATATATATATATATATATATATATATATATATATTTGTTGTCGTTTTTTTTTTTTTCATGCATTTTCTTTCATTGCCTACTGGAAAACATTCAAACAATAAATTTAAAATGCTCTCTGCCTAGCAAGTTTGCTGTATTATGCAAGGAATATAATTTAATAAAGTCAGAAAGGTGTATCAAAGAACACATGATGTATATTTCTTGTTTTGTGTGCAATGGGCCAATGATTTAAAAACAGCCCAAAGGTAATCTTTATCCACCACTGGCCAGATGCATTTTCTTTGGATGTAATGTGGGTTTCAATGCTATTTCAATGAATGTGATTTTCACGGGCAGAGAAGTTTTAATGCAAGTCTATTTTCATTGTGAGACAGTATTGCTTTGTTTAGCAACCAGATGTCTATTAGTGTTTGTGCATTGTGCTATAAAAGTCAAAAATAACATCCATATAATCATTGTAGAAGAAAAGCAATATGCACACATTAGTGTTTATGGTAAATGGGGTGAAATAGCCAGGTACTGGAACATTGGAATGGCTGCAGGGGGACTCTCGTGCCATATTTTGGTTGTCTGTTCTTCAGTTTGCGTTTGAAAGTTGGTATCCCACAATTCCACTGGAGTGGGCGGGATTACACAATTATGTATGCAAATTTTACTTTAATCAGCATACAGATTTGTACTTATTTTTCATGGGCCTTGTCCAGATTTTTGATGTTTCCAGGTTGAGAGGTATGGATACGATGAGGGTGGGGAGACAGATCTAAGAGGAGGGCTGGGGAAGGAGGTGGTTAGTTTAGCTATACAGTCCACTAAGAAGGAGTTGAATAATGCTGCAGTATTAAGTTCAGAGAAGTTTGGGTTGTGGCAATAGTTGTCTTTGTTACCGGGATGGAGGAGATAGTATTCCAGAATTTTTTGGGTTGGAGGGGTGTGCAGATTGGAGATTGGTGTAGTATGATTTCTGGTGTCTAGTTATTAGTTATTTTATGAAATTTTGGAGCTGTTTGTATTCTACTAGGGTAGTGGGTAGTTTGTTGTTGTGGAATTGCTTCCACTTTTTATCCCTTAGTATCATGGTTTGATTAGTTTCTTTAGATAACCAAGGAGATATTTTAGATTTGACTCATTTGGTCCTGAGAGGAGCATGGTAGTTAATAAATTTAGAAAGGTTTCATTAAAGTAGGTGATAGCATTTTTGAGGGGCAGTGTTTTTAAGGGGGTCCAGTTGATTAGGTTTAGACAGTTCATAAATATTTGTGGGTTGAACTTAGAAAGGTTACAGGTTTGGATGTAGTAGTGTTGTTTGAGGAGTAGAGATGGGTGCCGATCTGCGAAAGCAGGTAGATGGTCACTGATAGGGTCAGGGAGGGTACCGGAGGATGATATTAGACTGGGGTATGATACTAATATTCAGTCAAGGGTGGTGCCTGAATCTCCAATTTTGTTAGGTCTAGTAGGGGCATTAATTATCTGGGTAAAATTAAAGAGGTTGATTACATGAGAAGGAGGTTGAGAGTTAATGTTTACATCACCTAGGATATAGGTTTCCTTTTGGAAGGTGGAAGAGAACCAGGAGAAGATATCTTCAAGTACTGGAATGTTATTGTTGCCTAGAGGAATGTAGAGGGTGGCTACGCATATAGTTTTGTGATTACTGATCGTTAGAGATGCTATGGTTAATTCTGGGTTAGAGAAAGTAGGGATAGGGTTGGTATATGGTGTTACTGTGTAGGCGGAGGAGTAAACTAAGGCTACTCCACCTCCTTTCTTGATAGGTCTATGTTATCTGTGCACACATCACTTGTGCAAAGAGTACAACGTTCTTGAATCCAATCCACTGTAAAATCTATACACACCAAAGCCATCTTCCTCCTCCACCTCTTAATTAACATCATCATCATCATCAAAACCCTGGGGGACATAACACTAATAAATGCAGATATATATGTCATGTTTATAAACAGCTTGGCTTGAGGAAAAACAATTTGTATTATTTCCGGGAAATGTTTAACCAATGTGTTTTACTAGTTTAGAAAACAGAAGTCAAACCTCACACAGATGCAGAAAACTGACTTACAAGAGGCACATCATTTTCAGTTCTTTATTTTTCTTTCTAAGGGTAACATTTTTTTTATTCTTGCAGACATTGCCATATTCATCAAAGCATATCAAGGGATTCTTCCCTAGTAGGAGATTAATGATAAACAAAAGAAGACCTCTCTTTCTCTGTCTACATGTTATCCACTGATTCATACCAAACCACTTCCATCCATCAATCGGAGTGTTTTAAAAAGGAAGGCCTGAATGTGAAGTGAAAGCCACCTAACCATAGGAACATGTTGGTAACACATTCTGATCTAGAGAAATATTAGCTACCTTGCCAAAAAGCTGAAGCCAATGAGAGTATCACACGATTGCTCATTTTATATTTCTTTTTCTGTCTCGCAGCTGTAATTTATAACTGGATTGCATGTTTGCAGACATTATTTCAGATCACTGTGATTCTACTATGTGACTAATGGCAGACACACGAACAATCTGTGGAGAAATAAAGCCTATAGAACCTATAGGGAATCACTGCAGACAAAGATAAGGAATCAGTGCTCAAAGAATGAAAGGAAGAAAAATTATTTGCATATGAAACAAACTGAAATGGTCACAGTATGTCTGCAGTAAACATGTACTAAAATGCAGTTTTTTATTTATGCATTCAGGACAATTATGCAAAGATCAATTGACTAATAAAATGCATGTTTATTTCTGGCATTTCATGAAAAAAAATAGTTTAGGCAACTGAATGAAACTGGCAGCAAATCGAGCTTTTTTAGACAACTAAAAAACAAATATCTTTATCAAAATTTGCCACTTGCCAGTCAGTGATGGTTTGCATACAAATATTTTTACCCAGAATTTTATATAAATAAAGCCTACAGCATAAAACTCACATTTATCTCACATATATATTAGGATTTTTTTCTTGTTTCCATTCAACTAGATGTAGCAACTTGTAAACTGAGCTCTTCTGTAATGTCATTGACAAGAGCAACATTATCAAATGAAGCCCTGCAGCAGGCCGAAATCACAACTTGTGTTGTATTAGTTAAAATGGGTTACCTTTCTAAAGTTTCAGAAAAGACTGTTCACTAGAACAAAATGCTAAGAAACACAAATAATACTTTGAAGGTCTCTTTACTGAATAATTCCCATTAAATTTATTCTAGCTCTTTCTCCATCTTCTTGATCATCCCTCCCTTCTTCAGTTACTTGGATTGCTCTAATAATCAACCCTATGCGTGTTCTTCTTAACTCAAGTCTCTGTTTTGTTTCTCTTACTGATGCTGTTTCCTTCCTGTCTCTGGGTTCTTTTTCTGATGTAGTAAATATTTTTACTGTTGTAGTCTTTATGTCTCTCCCTCTCTCTCTCTCTCTCTCTCTCGCTCTCTTTATGTGAGGTCAGAGAGGGATAGTATCAGTGTTACTCTTCTGTGTTAGACTTGAATCAGACTTGCTGTACAGGATTTTGCTGATTTCTCACAACCTCCATACATTATACATCTAATGGCCTACTTCACCCATTTGTCTGACAAATGTATAACTTGAAGTTTTATTTTAATTCAGCTTCATTTATATGATGCTGCTCATTCTTGTGAACATCTCATTTCAATGTTCTGTTTTTTTTTCCACTGCTTCCATTCTGGTACAATTACCAGTAACTGCAGTCCTTTTGCGATTTTTGAATGTAACTAAGATACTGACTCACTGACATAGTAATCATAGCTTAGTGGGTCTGGATCTGATTTAGGCAGAAAAAGGGGCGATGTACTGACTTACTCAGATTGCCGTTTTACTTATTTGCAAAGTAATCATTCTTTAGTTGTCATGATTTTTATCTGACCCTGGTCTCAGTTATTTCCATTCACTCCACAGTTGTACCGGTCACATTTTGTCTAGCTCTAAATGTTCATAAATGTTTCTATTTCCACTGCCTGTCCTGTCTTGATTAACAATTTCTTCTTCCTGTTTCTGACTCTAACTTGAGTTATGGATGGCACAGTGGTGCAATGACTTGCACTGACACCTTGCAGCAAGACATTCTCCAGTTCAATTCTCATCTGGAGTACCGTTTATGTGGAGTTTGCATGTCCTCCCTGTGTTTGTGTGAGTTTTCTCCAGGTATGACTTTTTTCTTGCATCCCAAAGATGTGATACTTTGATTGGCAGCTCTAGATAGTCGATATCTGGGATTACTGTGTGCGTGTGTGTATGTGTGTGTGTGTGTGTGTCTGTGCACGTGCGCACGTGTGCGAGCGTGTGTGTGCATGTATGTGGGCATGCGCGCATGTGTGTGTGTGTATGTACACGGGCATGTATGTGCGCGTGTGTGTGTGTGTGTGTGCGCGCGTATGTATGTTGTGTGTGTGTGTGTGTGTGTGTGTGTGTGTGTGTGTGTGTGTGTGTGTGTGTGTGTGTGTGTGCATGTGTGTGCCTGTGCGTGTGTGTGTGTGTGTGTGTGTGTGTGTGTGTGTGTGTGTGTGTGTGTGTGTACATGTATGTGGGCGTGTGTGTGTGTGTGTGTGTGTGTGTGTGTGTGTGTGTGTGTGTGTGTGTGTGTGTGTGTGTGTGTGTGTGTGTGTGTGTGTGTGTGTGTGTTTGTGTGTGTGTGTGTGTGTGTGTGTGTCTGTGTGTGTGTTTGTGTGTGTGTGTGTGTGTGTGTGTGTGTGTGTGTGTGTGTGCGTGCGTGCACGTGCGTGTGTGCATGTATGTGGGTGTGTGTGTGTGTTGGGTGTATGTGTGTGTTTAAATGATACAGAACAAAGGCCTAGCTCTTTACTTTTAATCTCTACTTGCCTAATAAACTCTGTGGATGGCAACAGATGCTCATGGAGTTGCTATAGGAATAAGATGTGACTTGACAGCATAGGATTATGAATGGTTCTTTTAATGTTTTGTACTACATTCTTCTCTGAGCGCCACTCAATAATGGCACTTAAATTTGCTTTGGTGGCTTATCCCATTATCCCTCACTATGGAGTTTCTTATGTCTTAAGCTAGATCCTTCATCAGGTGTTTTTTTAGCTGCACTCTCCATCCTTTCCTCTCTCTTTTCTTGCTGTTGTCATTCCTGAAATTGAATGTACTGTGTTTCTTTCTTTCTTTTGTTGTTTCTTCTTTCGTTTTCCTTGTTTTTCTTTGTCATTTTCCCAGCTTCATTTGCTGTTTTGGTTCCTACTCCTTCCCTCCTTCCTTTGCAGTCTCTCTTCTTTTTTTTCACTAACTAAAGTTAGAAAATATGAAGTGACCCCCTCCTAAACTCCACTGACTCATTCATTCTCCCATGAGGGATAACCCTAGGGGACATTCATTCATAAGGGGTGATAGTTCAGCTCTGGGAGCAGTTGTTTCACTTGTGGTTGGCACCAGGTATTTTAGCCTCACATCTGAAGTTCTTCTTTACATGCCCATAGCTGCTGAAGTGTGGGTGTTCAGTGGGCCTCTATAATTCCACATCACCTCCTTTCATTAATGATTATCATTGAAAGCAAGTTCCTCTGCTCAATCCTTAATCTATACTAGTGATTCTAGGATGGTCTGTGCACTCTGGGCATGTTCTCCCAACCCTCCTCCTGAGACAAGTCAACACCCTTTGCTTTGTCATGCCTCTCCCATACCCTGCTAGGTCCTACAGCACCTAAGCCAGCTACATCCTCCACTGGAGAATATTTGTGGACATGACAAAGGCCCTTTGATACTACTAACCACTCACAAATTCTTAGTAAATTAGAAAAAAAAACTTTGGCTCAGTATTAGTTTAATGGATAAATATTTACCTAAAAATACAACTTATCTGGTATATCTTTTTTTCTGATTCTAGAACTCTCTCTTGTGGTAGACCACAGGGCCATGTCTGGGACTCATGAGTTTCTCAGTGATTCTGAATCACAGTGAATGACCTTAAACTTGAATCCCCCTTCTTTGAACATTACAGTGCAAAGGTGGCATCCTCTTATTGCATTCAGATAAGTTATATATCAAAATTATAAGAAAAAATACAAGTATTGTCCTCTATATTAATTAATTTGCTTACAAAAAGTAAACTAACCATAAACTCAAAGAGGTCTGCCATGATGCCATTCACTACTCCTTAAAACTTGTCCATAGCTGTTCCATTACTCATCAAGGAGACTTTAAGCAATATTATTCACAGAGTAAATAAATATATGCCTGGGACTTATCATGGGCCCTATGCTATCCTTTAAAATCCATACAGAAACTGCGATACATTACAGCAGCTAAGATTTTTGCTACAGGCTCTTACATATTTTCTCTTTTTTAGCTCATAAAGCAATAGCAAATCAGTACTCAGACCTAAACTGGAATATGGTCATCCCTTAATATCCCTTCACTCTAGCACCAATCTGCAACTTCTACATAATTTGTAAGTCCATCTGTCTTTCCAATCTGTATACACATCGCTGTCTGATTCGCAGAAGAGTCATTGGCTTTCAGTCATTACCAGGGTCGCTCTTCTCATGATTATGTTTATCTTCAAAATAATAAAGGAAAGACACTGTCCACCTTTATTATTAAAACTGTACTTACTTGCTTATTTATGTTTTCAGTTATTAATTTATTTATTTTATTATGTTTTTCACTTATTTAAATTTAAGTGGGTAAATCAACTGGTCCAAAGACCATTTCAGCCATGACCCACGTGATAAGACAGTAACTACTTTTAAAAACAAAATTTACAAATAGAGTATTACCTTCCAAGTTACTTTTAAAACCAGCATTTGCATTCAGGTTACA
The DNA here is from genome assembly GCF_019279795.1 of Protopterus annectens. Lineage (NCBI taxonomy): Eukaryota > Metazoa > Chordata > Ceratodontiformes > Protopteridae > Protopterus > Protopterus annectens. The sequence continues at coordinate 107,745,687 of NC_056734.1, forward strand.
TTATAGACAGCATTTATAGTTCATTAACTACTATAATTGTTTTTACATGAATGTTATTTATACATATCACTGCATTTCATACAAAGATACTAGCACTATTTATTTTCATGTTTACACTTTTGCATAGAGCTAGGTATGCATCATTATAGTTGCCCATTGCTGAGTGCAATCTGATTTTTAGTATGATAGCTTAAGCACCTTAACAGATCAAATATATTCCCTCAGAGAAAACCGTACACTCTGTTCATATAGACTACCCATTTTGGTTCAGCAATTGGTAAGAGAGTTTTTTTTTTTAAATAGACTAAGCCTACTGAAACTAGGTACCCAGCTGAAATTTAAAATTAACAAACCTTGGAAGGCTTTAAACAAAACTGAATGAACACCTGTTTAAACAGTGTGAATGTAAGAGTTTTGGGGACAGTGAATAATATTCCAACAAATATACAATAAATACTTCACTTAAAATAGCAATATTGCTTTGTAAATATGCCTACAGAATGCCTGTTATTTACTTTCTTTAGTATTTCATGTTTTATATTAATGGCTTCTATATTAAATTTTTATATTATGTTTCTATCTTATTTATGTATGATTGTACTAACAACTGTTTCTGTGTTATTGATTTTACTGTTTTAGATTTGTTGATTTTGTTGTCTTTTGTTGTTTATTAACTATTGCACTGTGAAATCCTACAAGGGAGTCAAGGTTATCACTGAAAAGGGTGAGATAACCAGTTCAATTACCCTGTAGCAAAATAGCTACATAAATAAAACTGATGCCAGAATGTTGTGGTTATAGTCAAGGCTTCATGTCTGTATGCATTGGAGCTGGTATATTGCTGCTTTTCTTGTTTTGGTATTGTTTTTCTTTACTTTTCAGTCACTTAGAGGTAATATATATATATATATATATATATATATATATATATATATATATATATATATATATATATGTGTGTGTGTGTGTGTGTGTGTGTGTAAAACACCAATATATACATGCTGTTCAACCTCAGCCTCTCCATAGGCTACGTGCCCATAGAATGGCGCACAGCAATGGTTATTCCTCTCCACAAGGGAGGGGCCACAACTGACCCTGGTAACTATCACCCCATAAGTCTGACTAGCCTAGTCTGCAAGGCTATGGAGCGCATCATCATGGAACTCATTAACAAAAACATTGGGAACCTCCAAACACTTGACCCAACCCAGTTCAGCTTTGTTAAGGGCAGATCATGCCTACTAAACCTGGTTGACTTCTTCAAGTCAGTCACCAAGGCCATAGACGAGGGAAAGGTGGTTCACACAGCCTACCTTGACCTTGCCAGGGCTTTCGACACCATTCTCCACTCGGGTATTACAGAAAAACTCACCAGCCTGAACATAAACCCCTACGTCACGAGATGGGTTGCCAACTGGCTTACAGACAGAACTCACACGGTAAGAATAGTGGGCTCCAGGTCCGACTCTAAACCAGTCACAAGTGGTGTCCTGCAAGGCTCGGTCCTGGGACCCCTACTGTTCGGAATAAATTTCTCAGAAGTACAGGCAAACACAGGAGGACTATGGCTAACCAAGTTCGCCAAAGACTGCAAACTGGAAGCCATAATTGACTCTCTGGCTGACACGGACATCCTCCAAAAGGGCATTACTGAGACGGACACCTGGTGTCAAAGTCATGGCCTCAAGCTAAATGCCAAAAAATGCATAGTCATCCCATTTGGAAAAAACAAAACACCCACGAATTACCACATAGGTGGCAACCCCCTTAATACAGAAGAGGTAATAAGAGATCTGGGGACCCAGGTAGATAATAATCTCTCCTTTGACAATCATATTTCCAAAGTAGTTAGGAAATCCTTCTATGTAGCCCATCTACTTACTAAAGGGTTCGCATCTACAAATAAAGACGTTATAGTGCCCCTCTACTTGTCACTCATTAGACCCATCATAGAGTACAATGCCCCATTTCAGATGTACCTCACAAGACACTTCCAACAGCTGGAAAGACCACAAAAGTACCTCACCAAGAGGATTACTGGTCTCAAACATATGTCCTATGCAGCCCGACTGAAAAAACGCCAGCTGTACTCAGTGGCATATCTCTTACTCAGAGGTGATCTTTGCCTGACTTACAAAGCCATGTCCAACTCAGAATTGATGGACATGGTCCACCTAAAGAAATCCAAGTCACTGAGAGCCACGTGCTCTTTTGAGCTAAACCTCACCACAACAATAAATAGAACATGCTGGAGGGATAGATTCCTGCCACAGAGACACCCATGCTTTGGAACAAAATTCCAAATTACATCAGGCAGAGCCCCTTACTAACACTCTTCAAGAGAAACCTTGACTAGTGGATGGGTAACAGAAAATATACCCCTGGGATCACTTCATTGGCTCTGCTTGACAGAGGATCAGTTAATTAATCAATGGGGTGGCAAAAGCCGACATACTCTGGCTAGGCTTATAAATGCCCTCGGGCAGATAGCCTAGTACCTACCTATTAACCTATGAACCTATATAACAAGTATCTTTCATTAAACTGGATGACCTATTCACTGAGATTTTGCTAGGCCTCTGGACCACTTTGTAGCCAAGGATGTTGATGGGTTGTCATGGTTAACTTATTCTTGAAATAAGTTTAAAAAAGTGGCTATACTGCACCTGAATTGCTATCATTAAAGAAAATTCTGATTGTTATTGATTTCAAAAGAAGTAGCTTTGAGTTATGGAAAACAACACAGCATTTTAGTGTTAAACTAATCAAGTTATTAGAAATGTCACTCCTAAATAAACATGTCAAATGTTTTCACATCAAACATCATTGGGTCTATAAATAGATATGATTATTCCATTTCTCCAATTTAAAATAAAATTAGTTTAATTATTTAAATGTGGAAAGTTATGTATAGCATAAATACCATGAATTAAAATTAGCCTTATTTTATTTATCCTTTGTTGGACAGGCTAGCCCAACTAGCTAGTGGCCTCTTTTCAGGGGAGATATGATGTGGCATTTATACTACTAGGGAAAACTTGATAAGAATATCTGGGAGCCTCCCTTACTCTTTTCAATAAGTGCCATGGATCTTTTATATCCACCTGAGCTGCCAACAACTCAAGCAGATAGGACCTTAGTATTATGTCTCATCTGAAGGATGACACTCAGGAGTGCAGCACCCTCCCCCCTTCGTTTAGATCCCTAGACCAAGTATTTCTGGTGCCATTTGACTTGCGGATATGTAGTAATCCATCAGTAATGGGTTTGGAAGATGCCTTGTATGCCAGACACAGGTCATCTCTTAGCAGTCTGTAGGATACAGAGTATCTTTGTAGGACATGCTGTTTAGGCCTGTGTCCTTTTATTAAGATATGTCAGTGTGCATTCCAGTTGTTACTTGTATCTAAACAGATATATGCCAAAGGGAGCATTATATTCAGTGCCTAGCCTAATGAGGGCTGAGAAAAGGGAGACAATGACATCTCTATATCTAAACACAATCCCTGTATTTATAGGTTGTGCAATATAGAAGGACTTTCTTACAACAATAGATGCATGTTGGTCAGAAATTAAATCACTGTGAATATAAGATCCCAAATCAAAAACAACTAGGTAAATTCTTAGAGGAGTATTGTCAAAGTAGTAGTTCCCTGGGATAGATGACTTCCCAAAGGATACAATAATGCATTTTTTTTTGGCATTTAGTTTAAGACCATGATTTTGATACCGGTTATTTATTTGAGATAAACATTCCTGTAGGATACCTTCCTGCAGGATAGCTAAGTCATTTGGGAGTCAGTGACTGCCCCTAGCTTATAATCATCGGCAAACTTAGTCAGCCAGAACATTTTGACATTTGCTTTACTTAGAAAAAGTAGATGACAAACAGGAGAGGTCCCAGCACAGAATCCTGGGGGATTCCACTGATGACTGGTCTCTTTGTGGAGGTAACTTCCCATATCTTTGCCCTATCTGCGAGTCAGTTGGCAATCCAGTGGGTGACAGGGGGTTATTGCCAGTTTATTTAGCTTTTCTACTATGCCTGAGTGGGGAATTGTGTCAAAAGCTTTGGCCAGGTCAAGTTATGCAGTGTGTACCTTTTTGCCTTCACCCATTGCTTTGACAACCTTTTCAAAAAAAAAAAAAAAAAAGATCCACCAGGATGAGTAAGTATGACTTGCCCTTGATTAATCCAAACTGATATAAGTCCAATGTTTGGAGGTTCCCTATGTCCCAAATGACTAAGCCCACAATGAGTCTTTCTATGGCTTTGCATATGAGACTGGTTAGACTTATGGGTCTTTAATTGCCTGGGCCTGTGGAAGGTCTATCCTTATGCAGGGGAATGACTGTAGCTGTTATCCATTCATTCTGTACAAAACCTGTATGGAGGCTGAGGCTGAACAGTACTGTTAGGGGTGCAGCTATATTGTGCTTCATGCTATTTAAGATGCATCTAGGAATAGTTTAGGACCCATCAATGCAGTATTTGTAGCTTTTGGTAACACTTTTAGGCCTATGGGGGGGAGAGAGGGGTAAAGTTAAAGCTAAGTTTATCAGCCAGTAGGTTCATTATATCTTCAGCTATAGTGTAGGTGACACATTCACAATCAGCTCAGTGCATTTCTGCTTTATGCTTTTGAGATAACGAGGTTAACTAAAAATGCCTTGTGATTGTCGTTGGCTTAGGTAGCTATTTTAGCCTCAGACCTGGCATTGATGGATTTTATTAAGCTCCTGAGTTGTCTGTTTATTTGAGTGACAAGGGCTCTAACATGGGAATCACTCTTCTTACTTTTGGTCAATATTCTTTTCCTTTTATAAATAAAGCTTGTTGATATTATGGTTCAACCATGTGGGTTCATTTCTGGTGTTTGCACTGCACTTGTTCCTATGGGGTACAGCTGCATCTATGCATCTGCTAACTTGCTGGTACAGTGTAGTGGTGTACGTTTCTATGTATTCAGTGGAGTTAACTGGGTATGGTGGGGATTTGAATCTTGTTAATGTATCACTTAGTGGTAGGTAGTTTCT
>NC_056734.1:107753223-107875723 GCF_019279795.1 Protopterus annectens
CCACCATTCAGTGTGTGTGTGTGTGTGTGTGTGTGTGTGTGTGTGTGTGTGTAAGTATAACTGTGATGTGCCCCATTTTCAGCCAGCATGCAGTGAGAGTGTATGTTTGTGTCACTGTGTATGTGCCTCATTTTCTGCCAATGTGCCGAGAGTTGTATGTGTGTGAGAGAGTGTGTGTGTGTGTGTGTGTGTGTGTGTGTGTGTGTGTGTGTGTGTGTGTGTGTGTGTGTGTGTGTGTGTGTGTGTGTGTGTGCACCGCACAATGTGCAAGGATCATGTGCAAAACTGGCTCTATGCCTTTACACCTCTTGCTTTCCATAAAAGTCCTCAGCTACTAATGACAGTGAACAGGAAAAAGCAGGCAGCAGAAAATTAATGAATGAAAGAATAAAGTTTTATGTGCATGAAAAAATATTAGTGAAAATTTTGAAGTTTGTTCATATATGGATGTCGAATGAAAGGAAATCTCTTTTCTTAACTGAAAGAGTCACTTTCATCAAAAGAAAAAAAGCTTAATTCTGACCTCACAAATTATATTCTTCTCCTTTAAACAGTACACATTTTTCCATCTAAACAAATGGGTCAGTATTCAAATATGTTTGATGGCTCAAATTAGACCTTGTTATAACTGCAATTGTACAAAACATGTTTTTGCTTCATGAAGTTGAAAACTCAATGTAGCATGTGAAAAATGAGCACATGCAAAGAAAGCCAAACATTACTATAAAGAGGAGACTGGCATGGAGTTTGCAGTTCAGAAAGTAACATGAGAAGCAAATGCATTGTTCTGTGACCTAGTTCTAGATGAGTGGAATATGCTGAAAAATCCTAACAGAATCACTAGGAAACAAACATAAATAGATATGCAACAGCTAGCAAATGTAGGTCTGTACTAAAATGGCAATAGCAGGTATGATGGCACTTTACATCAGGATGTTCCAATCAGACTCCCATCAGCCAGGAAATATTCTAACAGTATAGAACTCACAACAGCACTATAGCTGTAATTTGTGATGTTATGTTGTCCTATCTCGCCTTCATTCTTGACGGTTGGGTTCAGAACCGAGCATCGGTTCCGACTCGGCCGAATACTAAAGCTCAAGAGCTATCACTGGCACTGGCACGAGGTTACATACTATCCCAAGATACCCAGCAACTGTTACCCAGATCTCATTTGCCACTTGAAGCTTCAGGATTGCTTTTTCGCTGGCTCAGGCTAAGTGGATTTTTTTCTTAATCTAATTGGTATAATTGTTCACTAACATTTGGATGGAAGAATAATCTCCTTGTTTACTATATCTTGAGGTTGTTTGTATTCTTGTTAAGGGCCTTTCCGATCTGTTTTTTGGTATTGTGTGGGCCGTCGTTTTTCTCTTTGGCCTCTATCTAGCTCAGCCCACCATTTAGAAGTCTGTTTAACTTAGAGGATTCCCTTTTCTCTCTCTCTTATAGCCTGTTTTTAGTTAGAGGGCTCCCCCTGTTATTCCTTTCACCAGTTAAATTAGAGGCATCTCCTCAGGTTAAAGGAGTGCATCGTTTAAGTTATAGACCCTCCTCTAACTACTTCTTCTTTATTCTTACTTTCCTAAAAAAAAAAAAAAAAAAAAATTGTTGTTTCTCCTTTTAGTGTAGTCGTGTTTGTAGCCTACACTTGTGTGAAATCTCTTTTTCTAATTTGGTGTCTTCCATTACTGTTTGTGAATCTTGACTAATAGTAACAGGATGTCTAAAGAAACTAAACAGTCTGGCTTTAAAAATGTGATTCTTGCACACAAAACATGTCAATCAATGATGGTCACACTAGTTGTCTGAATTGCTTAGGTGCCGTCCACCTGCAGGATTCCTCTTCCATTTGCCATGCGTTCAGTTCAAGGGTCCTGCAGGAACAAAAAAATAAGCTAATTCTTTGGGGCTTGTTAAAGAGGTCTTTTGATTCAGCAATTGAAGGGACTCAGGCCTCCACATCTTCAGATAAATCATCAAAAACTTCTTCGGCACCAACTTCTGAGCCATCGAAGAGATCTGAAAAATTGAGTTCTTCGGATCCGAAACCTGTCGCTTCTGGGAAGGAAAAGTCTAATTCGGTTCCACCTGCACTTTCGGAACCATCTAGTAGTCAGAAAAGGAGCCGGTCACTGTCCTTGGACCAGATTCATTTGGTGCTGCAGTCTCCTCTATTGCAATCAGTGGTGGGTAGCTACAAGTCCTCCCATTCCTCTAGGTCATCCAGGAGCCTTTCGGATGATGATGTGGAGCGGGTGGTTAGAAGGTTGCTTCGTACACCAGCCCTGGCAAAATTTCTCACCGGCCCAGCTTAGAAGGTCATGGAGCTGACCCCAGTTCTTCCTTTAACTTCGGTTCCTCCTCTGACTCAGTTGAGTTTGGAGCCAGAGTGCCTGGAAGTCCTAGTGGTGGAACCGTTGGACCCAAAATCCATTCCTGGAGTTTCGGTGCCAATCTCCACTCCAACCACTTCAATGTTGTCTTCTATCGAGGGGTCTGGGGGCTGAAACTCCTTCGTCAGTTCTGGGGTGGAGAGTCGAACTGGACCCTTGTCGAATCCAACTCTCCCACTTGGGGCTTCAGCACAGGTGAGTTCAACGCCCACATCAGCCTTGGGGCCATCCTCTTTGATGCAGGGGAGATCTCACAGTTCCTCATAGCTGGAAGCTCTCCCAGCCCAGGATTTTGGTGCTTTCAAGGTGATGAGGAATGTGCTTTCCTCTGAGACTGCTCCTCCCTCGGCTTCAGGGGCTCCCCCCCCAAAGGGCCAGTGTCAACCTCAACACCATCCCTCCAGCCCCAACATAGAGAATCAATGCCCAGGGATGCCCCAATGGGTGAAACCCTCTCTTCTAAAACCTCCCTGGAACATCCCCACAAGGAGGTCTCTCGAAAGAGAACATGTAAGAGGAAACACATAGACTCCTCTGAGTCTGTCACATCTGATACCAGCTTAGAGGATTCAGAAGGGACCCCACTGTCATCCTCTGAGGATGTCTCCTTTTCGGAGATCTTAGAGATTCTGAAACAGAGAGGTGGCTGGAAAACTCTCTCCCCTTCTGAAGATGAGTCGGTGTACCTGGAGGCATTTGGTTCTCACCCCTCCACCACTTGGGTGTCTCCACCTTTCGACCAGCTTCTGGGTGTAGTCAGTTGAAAGGTGTGGAGTTCTCCACAGTCAGTGGAACCAGTTCCCTGGAGGCCCAAAAAATTCATTACAGCCCCAGAAGACAGTTTTTGACCAAAAGTGTCCCAGTAGATACTATGGTGGTGGCGGTGGCCACCATGAAGGAATTAGCTGAAACTTCTGCATCTGTCCAACCACTGCATAAAGAGTCTCAAATTATGGACAGATACGGGAAGTGTATGTACTCTTCAGTGGCCTTTACCCTTAGGTCACTGAATTATTTATCCCATTTCACTCGTCTTCAGAGGGATCTCCTCGAGGAGCTAGGAGATTCCCTCCAAGGCTCTACAGCTGTGGGGGTATCTGACAAGATAAGCTCTCAACTTGTGACCTTAACCTCTATAACTAACTCTTCCATGCTCCTCATTTCTTATGCAGCCGATGAAGTGAGCAAGGCAGCAGGCACAGGAATAGCTCTGAGGAGACATTCCTGGATGTGTCTGTGTGACTGCTGAATCCTTCAAGCCTTCCTTTACTGACACCCCGTTTGACAGCTAATCCTTGTTTGGGCCAAAAGTGAAGGAGACTCTTACCAGGAGAGAGCAAGATGGCAAGACTCTGTCTACCCTGGGAATACATTTTTTATCCCTACCGAACCTTATCCCAAAGGTCAGAAGGGCGGAAAAATGTGGTTCCAGAAATCCAAAGGAGCATCACTGGACACTCATGGTGAATTTTCTTCCAGGGGCAGAGGGGGAAAAAACAACGGGGTCCACAGAATCAGGGTGACAGAGATACGTTCTCGGGTAGACCCTTCCAGTGCTCCTGAAAGGAGGCCCACCTGTCCACCTCTGTAGGCAGTCAGGGGGAGATTATCAATGTACCCAAAAGCCTGGTTAAACATGATTCAAGACAAATGGGTACAGTCCATCATATCCAGGGGATACAACATTCCTTTCTCCCTTCCACCCCTTCCATCAAAGACCATCCCAGACATATCACCCGGTCAAAGGGATCAAGCAACCTTAGAAATGCAAAGGTTGCTAGAAAAAGAGTCATCCAAGAAGTCCCTGCAGACTAAATCAGATCCAGAATTTACGGAAGGTTCTTTTTAGTTCCAAAAAAGACAGGGGATTGGAGACCAATTTTGGATCTCAGCAGACTGAACAAGTCTGTTTGTGTTTTTCAGCTTTTCCCGGTTAGGGGTCGCCACAGCGGAACTCCAGTCCACTAATGATTGGTAGTGTATTTTTATGTACCGGGTTACCAGCCCTGACACACAACCTTCAACAAAGGCACACCCCATTCACGTATGCCTCCAACACAGAAGACGCTCTAGCTGAGAATCAAACGGAACAACATCTTGCTATGAGGTGACAATGCTACCGCAGCACCACCACCGCAGTAAAGAAAACACAATTCTGGATGGTAACGCTGCAGTCTATGCTCCCTTTTCTGGGAAAAGACAATTAAATGTGGTCCATAGATCTACAGGATGCGTACTACCATATAAAGATGGACAAGCGATCCAGAAGACCTCTGCCCTTTTGCCTCACTACAGCACCCAGATACCAAATGCATGGCAGTAGTCACGGCTCATCTGAGATGTCAGGGATTCCGGGTGTTTCCATACTTAGATGACTGGCTCCTGACCGTCTTCACCGAGCATCTACTAACCAGCACAACAGACACCACTTTTCATCTCTGCTCAGAACTGGGCATTACTATAAATTTAGAAAAATCTGCCTTGTTGCCATCATAGCATATTACCTTTGTAGGGGCAGACTTAAACAGAAATGACATGGCGGCAAAACTGCCTCACGAAAGAGTTCAAATGCTGCGCCATCAGGTGTCAATATTGCTCAAGGAGGAAAAAAGTGCAAGCAAAATTTGTCCTCAAGGTTCTGGGTTTAATGGCAGCTGCAATAACACTAGTCCCACTGGTGCATCTACACAGGAGAATATTATAGTGGCTACTTTTCTCTCAGTGATCTATGCAGGAGTTGCCAATGTCACACAAAAGTCTCATTACAAACACCTGCAAAAGGGACCTACAATGGTGGCTTCAGTCCACACAGGTCACGATAGGTAGACCATTTGTTCTCTCCCATCTGATAGCTACAGTAACCATGGCGCTTCCCAGATAGGGAGGTGGGGCATTATCTGGGACAAACTGTCCAAGGGACTTGGCAAGAACATGAATACCACTTGCACATCAATGTCCGAGAGATGAGGGCAGTGCTCCTAGCATTGCAAACATTCCAGAGCTCTCTTCCAACAGGTACGATTGCAATACAAACAGACAATATGTCTATGGTGTGCTACATCAACAAACAAAGTGGAACCAGATCCTACCCCGTCTGTCGAGAGGTTCAGAGAGTTTGGCAATTGGCAATCTCTTCTCAGCATTTTTTAACGGCAACCCACATCCCGTGGAAATCCAACGTGATAGCAGACAAGCTAAGCAGGGCAATTCTTATGCCTCATGAGTGGTACCTCAAACAGGAAATTGCAAACTGAATCTTTCCTAAATGGGGCCAGCCTTGCTGCGACCTCTTTGCCACATCCATCAACTCCAAATGCAGCAGCTACTTTGCCATAATCCCCCCTCAGGGAAGTCACCCAGGGATGCACTTGTTTACAAATGCCCCCCAGGACGTCTTTACACATTTCCCCCATTCCCATTAATACCCAAAGTTCTCCAGAAAGACAGATCATTGAGTTGCAAGATGATTCTCATTGCTCCTTACTGGCCTCGTCAGATATGGTTCCCCTTTCTATGGCCCCATCTTCTGGAGGGGCCTTGGATCCTGGACCCAGTGTCGGATCTTCTGACACATCAGTTAGGAACACTCCACCCATCTCTTCAAAGCCTCCAGCTCACAGCTTGGTTACTCCACTTCCCATCTTAGCCATGCTTCCAGATCTATCTCCAGCAGTGCGACACATTTTGGTTTTGTCACACAAGAATACAACTAGGAAACTTTATGCAAGCAAATGGAAGAGGTTTTCTTGCTAAGCTGACAAGAAACATATAGACCCTTTTACGGACCCTATATCAGCAATCTTGGAATTTTTAACAGAAACCTTTAATCAGGGTACAATGGCAGCCACAGTATGAGTATAGTTAACCATTGTATCAAACTACCACGTAGGAGACGTGGGATCTAACATAATGTCCCACAGATTATGCAAAGCCTTTCTGAATGGTACATTCCTTTTAAGACCTCCCATAAGAGATCCACCACCTTCTTGGGATCTAAATTTGGTGCTACCCTGCTTAATTCTTCCACCATTTAAACCAGCCTCCTCTTGCCCACTAAAGTTCGTATCTTGGAAGACAATATTTTTGATAGCCATTACTTCCACTAGGAGGGTTTCAGAACTGCAAGCTCTGTCTGTTCGTCCCCCTATCTAATTTTCCACAACAATAGAGTATCTCTCTGGACAGATCCTTCCTTTCTGCCAAAAGTTTTTTCTGAGGCCAATTTAAATCAGTCTATTGAGGTACTGGTGACTTTCCCCAATTATGGCAACAAGACAGAATATGAGCTTTACCAACTGGATCTACATAGGCAACTACGTTTCTACTTGCATAGGACAAAGGACTTTAGAAAAGCTGACCAACTGTTTGTTTCATTCTCAGAAAACAGAAAAGGAACTTCAGTTTCAAAAGTGACCCTATCAAAATGGCTAACAGGCACCATTACGTATATCTATAACTCTCAGAATAAAGAGCTGCCAGGAAAAATTAGAGAGCATTCAACTAGAGCAATGTTGACTTCCACTGCCTTTCAAGCCAGGCTCCCTTTGGATTCAATTTGTGCTGCAGCTACATAATTTAACCCTCATACCTTTATCGCTCATTACAGAGTAGATGTGGCCTCCCAGAACAGGACATCCTTTGGTTCCACTGTTCTGCAGAGTTATTCCTTTGAGCTACCTGAGTAAGAAGGTGCTAGGGATGCTGTCCCACCTGTCAAGAATGAAGGCGAGATAGGCAACATAACATAAAGAAGTTATGTACCATAATTTTATTTTTTTTATTTAACATTTGTTGACCAGGAATGTCCGACTAGGTTCCACAGAGCCTGTTTTCAGCAAAGGCCCGGGGAGAAATGCTCCAGATGCATGTCTTTGGAATGTGGGAGGAAACCGGAGTACCCGGAGGAAACCCACTCAAACACAGGGAGAACATGCAAACTCCTGTTTGCAACAAAATAATGTTCCATGTTTGTTGTCCATAATCTCACCATCATTCTTTCATCCCACCCTCCTTCCCCCTTCCTGGAGGATTGAGAGGGCCTTTTCAAAAATTGACTATAAGTTCCTGATTCCTTTCATGCCTTAGAAATTATGGGCAGAGGATCTGTTGTAGTAGTTGTGTTGGGTTGAATACTCTTGTGGTTAGTTATCTCAAATGAGATCTGAGTAACAGTCGCTAGGCATCTTGGGATAATATGTAGCCTTGAGCCAGTGATAGCTCTCAAGCTTTAGTATTCAGCCGAGTCAGAACCGATGCTTGGTTCCAAACCCAACCATCAAGAATGAAGGTGAGATTATGGGCAACAAATATGAAACGTTATGGTGAGTACATAACTTCTTTTTCTTTGCTGAAGATTCAGAACCAAACAGGGGAAATGTTTATGGCCAAAACCACCCAAAACAATGTATCCATATCTAAGTATGTATGAATGTATGTATGTGTGCATGTATATACCAGAAACTGTTAACATTTCAGAGTATCAAAATGAATAAAACTAGTATATGCTGGACAATGTATCTAGGATCCTTTATAGCCTCCTGACCATGATAATAGTTCACATCAAAGAGTACATGTCATGTTTCTTTACATGGCAAAGGAATGTCAGAAAAACATACAGTCATTTTTATTCTAAGAAGGATTCCAAACCCAGAAAGTGCAAGAATTTAATATCTATCTTTAAATTCCCATGTAACTGGAAATTCAGCAACATGTAGTATCCATACGCACATGTAGAGTCACCTTTGGATGGCAGACATAAAGGGGGCACTATATAAACACATCAATATAAACATCTGAGGACTGTATTTTATGAGCTAGTCATGGACTTGCATATTCATCTTATATAAACTTGCAACTGTTTATGTTTCCAGCTGCTTACTACAATTAATGGTTATAGCATTTTTATTATTTCTATATCATGCACACACTTTTTGGACATTGAACAACACGTGAATTAGTGTTTAAAATACTAAATATATTAATTTCTGAACAAATGGAAGATCTGTCTAATACCACTCTAGTGCTACTGCTGAAAGTTTTTACTTAAATTAAGCAAATTTTAAGCTGTACTCACATATATATATGCAGGCTGACTTTTTGAGGTAAAAAAGAGCAGGGCACTTTATTAATACATATCACATCCCCACACACATGCATGATTGTTATCTTAACCATGCCTCAGTTGAATAGTTGTAAAAATGCCTTTGTATTTGGCAGTCTGAATATCAGTTGCCTGGAGCTCTGACTCACCGAATTCTTAAATGTGAAAAAAAGATCCCTTAAATTGAATAAATAAAACATCTGTTTGCTTTACTAGTTCAGTTCAAATATTTTTCCCACATTTAATCTGCTTACCTGTGGTACACTGAATGCTACGTATTCAGTGTTTGGATTATGTTGCATTCAAACAATAGCACTGCTTGAGGTCAGCTTTTTGATGCATGGTGGCATATGCCAGCATGGCTGGCTGAAGTTTTGTAAACAATCTTATGTCATTTGACTGTCACATTAATTTGTATAGATGTCTGTATTAAAAATGTATTAGTAAAAGTTGTTTATATTAAAAATCCTGCAACAGAATTTTAACAGAGTTCTTAAGGTGAACTGTGCCAGAGTCAGGTGACTAGATGTGATGTCATTATATAACCAACTGAAGAACAGAACTCTGGCAGCAGCAGTTTTTTTTGTTTTTGTTTCTCTTTGGAATCTGACATAAAAGGTCTATGTCAGTTATCACAACTCAGTTGTTCAGTAGTTGTTATTTGTACTGTTCAGTGTGTGGAGTATCTCATCATGCCTTGTGGAAGTGAGCATCTCAGCACATCCTGCCTTGTGATATTAAGTGAGTTAACTAGGGACAGTCTCTCTCTTTAGTTTAGTTAGGAAAAGTACCTTGAGATTAGTTTAGTATTATTTCTTTTTCTGCATGTGAGATTCTATCCAACTGTGTTATTTTATATTTCCTGTGTCTGAAAACTCTGATCTTTATTGCAACTAAATATTAAGTATTATCCTGTTTTTTTTTTTATTTTTATTGTCCATTATTAAATATTTTATACCTTTTTATTGTGGCTGGTCTTTTAGTGAATATTTTTAATATCTTGAAAGTACCTGTGCTCATTTCAGTGACACTGTGGCCACTCCAAAAAGCCTTACTGCTTCAGTCACACTACTATTCAAATCAGTATTAATTTGACACTATAAATGGTTACCCCTTGTAAGAGCCTAAGAGTATTTGGCTGGTGGCAGCTACCCTGTGATCTGGAGAGGGGGGACACATCTGGTGAATCTGTGTCAGCCTTTCCCAGGTATTTGTGCATATGTGTGTGTGTGTGTGTGTGTGTGTGTGTGTGTGTGTGTGTGTGTGTGTGTGTGTGTGTGTGTGTGTGTGTGCGTGCATGTATGCGTGTGTGTGAAAAATCATATATTCAAGTGTGTGTGCCAGACACAGTGCTCCAAAGTGGGTCTTGTTTGGGATCTGGAGAGACAGGGAGTTCATTCCCAGTGGAGTGTGCTCCCTGTGTGCTCTTTGAGGAAATTGTGTTGAATGCAGAGAGCTGCATTTGAAATACTGTGTAAATCCATTCCTGTTCTTAGTGACCAAATCTCACAAGTGTCAGTGGTGAGGAATGGGGCTCCATGATTACTGGCCTGGGGTAAAGAGGGGACATCACATATTGGTGGCACAATGGGATATGAATGGAACTTCAGTAGCCTGTAAGCAGTTGTTACTGAAGGTGTGTATGCTCTCAACAGCCACAAGATAAACATTCAGAGTTTCAGTTTCACAAGTTTTATTTATTTTTGCTAGTCCGGAAAAGCAAGCAAAGATGTCAGCAGAAGATTATAGCAAGCTGACAAAGAGCTAGTTGTCAAAGGTGTGCCAAGGTGTGCAAAGCCAAAGGAATGGTGGATGTCCACCTGACTAAAGAGCATATGATTTCAGCCTTAATCGCAGCTGCAACACAGTCCAGCAACCAGGGAGATAGCCAGTCCGGTGATGGGGATGTGCAACCTTCAGAGACAAGACACTTCACCTTTTCCTCAGGGGACTTAAAAATTCATCTGGAGTTAAAGAGACTTGAACTGGATACAAAGCATTTGGAGTTGGAGACTGAAGAGAGACTGCCATGTTTGAAGACTGAAGAGAGACTGCAACTGGAAGCCAAATGTTTGGAGGCTAAAGAAATGTAGAAACAGTATCAGTATGAACAGCAACATTTGGAGGCTGAAGACAAAGAGAAGCAGTGGCAACATGAGGGGGGAAGTATTGACTCTTTGTCAGAGTCATAGAGGTAATGGGGAAGGGAATAACTGGACTCCAGAAGCAATAACGGTCAGTAAATGTCTTCCACAATTTGCAGAGGGGATGACTTTGATAGTTTTATCCATATGTTTGAAAGAGTATATAAACAGTATAATGTTGACCAAGAGCTCTGGTTATGGCTTCTGACCACCTTACTCCATGGCAAAGCAGTAAATGCTGTTTCTAAATTGTCTGATACTAATTGTTTAAACTATGCTACAGTAAAACAATGTTTATTAGACTTTTTTAAGTTAACACCTGAAGCTTACAGAAAAAAAAGTTTTGTGAGCATAGATGCAAGGCAGATGAAAGTATATGTGATTATATTGCTGAGTTAAGCACTTACTTTAATAGGTGGGTGAGTGGGTGTTAGGTCATCACCTTTGAAAGGCTGGCAGACCTTTTGGTGAGGGAATAAGCCATCAGCACTTTGCCTGAGGACACAAGAATCTGGTTGACAGACTGAGAATGTAACTCTGCAGGTGAACTCGGAAGAAAATGTGATCTGTACTTAACAAGCAGGGCATCACTGCATAAGAAGGGGATACCCAGTGTTGTACATGGATATAAGGGAAACCATGGTGGAAAGCCTAAATCACCCAAACAGTGGAAGCCACTATTTCAGGTACACAGTCAGGATCAGTTTTTGGATGATTTAAATGTAACCAGAGGGGCCATCTAGCATACAAATGTCCACTGAAGCAAGGTGGGGAACAAAAGGTGAGGGAGCCAGCAAGTGGAAATAACAGCATGCCAGTAGTAAGTTGTCTGGAGACAACAGAGGTATCAAGCTATCACTGGAGTCTGTATCCTATCTTAGTGGATGGAAGACAGGCTCACTGCTAAGAGAGACACAGCCTCTGACATGACCATTGTGAAGCCTGCAGTGGTTAAAGAAGAGTAGTCCTTGCTTGGGGAGCCCATACCAGTTAGAGCTTTAGAGGGGACCCCATTACAAAAATTTTTTGGCTAGGGTTCACTTTGACTGGGAGGGTGGAAAAGGAAACATACATGTAGCTGTGTTTAAGGATATCCCTGCAGATGTCTTAATAGGGAATGCTTTTGATAATGTAGTACCTCGTGTGCATGCAGTTACATGCAGTCAGGCTTGGAGATAGGCAGGTAGGTCTGGCAGCCTGGGGGGACCCATACAGACCCCATGCCTGAAGCTGGGGCTGGTGATGTGGTTATTCCAGGGAGGGAGCTACCTTGTAGAAGTGAGTCTGAAAGTGAACCACAGCTGCTGGCAGGTACTAATGTTCCCATGCACAGGGTGACTGTAAGGACTAAGGTGAATGGTAGTACCCAGCTTGTAAGTGAGGTGCCACTATTAGAAGATACTGGACTTCCTGTGGAAGGGAAGCTAGGAGAAGTTATAAAGATAGAGTTGAGACAGGCACAGCTTCTGGACATTACCTTACAAGGCTTGAGGGAGGTAGCTAAGGAGGCACCTGATGGTCAAGGAAAACAGGAGCCTGCATATTAGAACAAAGGGTTACTGTACAGAGAGTGAACCTCTGAGGGAGGGCTAAAACATGAGATAATACAGTAGTTGGTAGTGCCCAAAGTCTACCACCTGGCACTTCTAGCTATAGGTCATAACATTCCTTTTGCAGGTCATATGGTTATAAAGCATACCAAGAGTTGTATTATGCAGAATTTTTATTGGCCTGGGATTGCAAAATATGTAACAGGATATTGCAGGACCTGTAAGCAGTGCCAAAAGGTAGGCAAGGGAGGAGACAAGGCTCAAGCTCCTTTTATGCCTTTGCCTGTGCTTGAGGAGCCATTTCAGAGGGCAGCTATTGATATGGTTGGGTCATTGAGTACCCCAAGATCCACAGGGAAGAAGTAGACTCTGTTGGTAGTAGATTATGCTACCAAATAACCCGAGGCAGTGGCTCTGTACTCTGTCGAAGTGCAGAAGGTGTCAAATGCTTTGTTAGATATTTTCAGCAGGGTGGGTTTCTCAAGAGAAATATTGACTGACAGAGGTGCCAATTTTATGTTAGACCTGCTGGCTTGTCTGTGGAAGTCTTGAGAGTGAATCACATAAAGACTATCCCCCACCATTCCCAGACTAATGGTCTTGTGGAAAGGTTAAACTCTACACTAAAGACCATGCTATGGGCATTTGCAGACCAGTATAAGAGTGAGTGGGACAAATATTTGCTCTGTTGACTGTTTGCATACAGAGAGGTACCCAGGAATCCTCAGGTTTTTCACCCTTTGAGTTGTTGTATGAACATAGGGCGAGAGGCCTTTAGATCTGATTCATGATTAATGGAAGGGTGAATGCGAATCCTGTCACAAAAGGAGAAACTGCCAGCATAGCTATCTGAAATTTTGAAAATATTTATATACCGTTTGTGAGTATAAACATAATGTATATAAGATGCTTGTATGACAAGTGTTTTAAAACTGTATGTTACGTGTATATCAAACTGTTGAAAAGGATTTGTAAAGTACTGAGCGTAAAGATGTATCCACAGTGTGCCCTACTGCAAGATAACAGAAATGTACATACACTATTGTAACTGTTAAAATGTATATATTTTAACAATGGAAATTGGAACACAGGAGGTTATCCTCAGTCTAGTAAATTTCAGAAAAATAGCTGAAATTAAATTACTTTATGGCTATGCAATAACATAGGATATTTTTCAGTTCCAATACAGCAAGGAGACACGATATCTGTGCTGAGAAGCTTTCTGTATTGCCTTGGAAGTGTTTTATTCTTTTTTGACTTCCAGTCTCTGCCAAAGATCTGAGGAAAAGCCATTGTCTATGTATTTTACAGGTAGATGCTAAATGTGTCCAGTTACAATCAATGGTTGTTTGGGCCTGGGGACCAGAAGTCAGATGACAGGAAATGATGTAATTCTGCAAGCTAGCCCAGCAGTAATATTTGAGATATTAATCTGAGGAGTCTCTGAGCGAGACACATCATTCTGTATTCTGTCTTTGACCTGACAACAACTAGATAAGATCCATTCACCACATCTGCCTTGCTCTGTAGGTAATTTAACTACAGTACATTAATTGTCTTAGATTTAGTAAGGAATAGAGTGAAGCATAGTTTAGATGTTTTCTTCATTTAATCGAGACTGTCCTGCAATGTTGTTTTAAGTATTTCCTGTGATTTTGAACTCTAATATCACTGAAAATATATATTTAGTGTTGTCTTGTTCTTTTATAATTTATCATTAAATATATTTAAACCTTTCACTATGATCTGTGCTGATCTGTCTAGAGATATTTAAATTCTGAGAGTACTTGCATATTTATTTGGTGATATTGTGGGCCATTCCTAATAGGCTTGCTCTTGGTCAAACTACTATTTGTATTAATAGTAACATTACACAGTAGGATTAGACACCCTTTGTTAAGGGCCTTAAAGTAACTGATAAGGAGCTGGCTAGTGGCAGTGATAACTACCTTATAGTCTGGGCAAAAGAGGACATAGCTAGTAAATCTGTGCCAGCCTTTCCCAGGTGTGTGTGTGTGTGTGTGTGTGTGTGTGTGTGTGTGTGTGTGTGTGTGTGTGTGTGTGTGTGTGTATAAATCAAACCTCAAAGACTGTGTGTGTCAGCTACTTGAGCAGGGACATGAACACTGGTTGGACAGAGTGGGTGCTTGAGGTTTTGGCTTGGCCACTCAGCTGAGATCTCAAATATATACCTTTGCCAGTGAGGACTCTTACTGGTGATCTACAGAAAGAGGGAGAAACCAGCCATGGACTGACTGTGGTCTCTGTGTGCTCTTAAGGGAAATTGCACTTGATGCAGACAGCCACATATGGTAATACTGTGTGTGTACCTTGTCATCCTCTCAATGTACATCCCCCACTGATGCCAGTGGTGAGGACTGTGGCTCTTTGATTACCAGGCCAGTGTTGGGGCATCACATTTATTGGTTGGCAGTGGTGGGATCACTACATCACATATTGGGATTCAGTGGTGTGGATATTGAACTCCTGTAGCCTGGAAATAGTGGTCACTAAAAAAGGTGTTTGTACTCTCAAGCAGCCACACAGTGAGCCTTCAGAGTTTCATATCACAATAGTTGTATTTATTTATTTATTTTGTTAGGTTAGTCAGGGTCAGGGAGTGCAGGCAAGGATGTCAGCAGAGGAGTATGGCAATCAGACAAGGAGCAAGTTGGCTGAGATGTACCAAGCCAAAGGACTGGTGTATGCCAACCAGACTAAAGCAGAAAATGTTGCAGCCTTAGCCACAGCTGCATCACAGACCAGCAACCAGGAGGGCTACCAGACTGGCCTTGGGGATGTATAACTTTCAGAAAATGGACAGTTTGACCTTTCCCCAGAAGACTTAAAAATCCATTTGGAGTTAAAGAGACTTGAACTGGCAGCCAAACATTTGAAATGGAATCAGCAGAGAGACTGAGATGTCTGGAGGCCAAAGAAAATGACAGACTGCGACATCTGGAGGCTGAAGAAAATGAGAGACAGAGGCAACATGAAAAAGAGATGCTGAGTCTTCGCCAGGGTCATGGAGGTAATGGGGAAGGGACTAACCAAACCTCAGAAGCAATAAAGGTCAGTAAATTTCTTCCACAATTTACAGAGGGTAATAATTGTGATGATTTTATTCATATGTTTGAAAGGGTATTTAAACAGCATAATTTTGAGCAATTGCTTGAGGTACAGTTCCTGACTCCCTTACTCCATGGTAAAGCTCTAACTGCTATTTCTAAATTTTCTAATGCTGATTGCTTACATTACAATACTGTTAAAATTGTTTATTAGCATGTTTTAAGTTAACAACTGAAGCTTAAAAAGCAGATGAAAGTGTGTGTAAATATATTGCTGAACTAAGCACTTATTTTCATAGATGGGTGAGTGGGTGTCAGGTCACCACTTCTGAAGGGCTGGCAGACCTTTTGGTGAGGAAACAAGCCCTTAGCACTTTGCCTGAGGACATGAGAATCTGGTTAGCAGATAGGGAATGCAATAGCCCAGATGAGTTGGAGGAAAAAGGGAGACCTATACCTAGCAAGCAGGGCATCACTGCACAGGAAAGGGATACCCAGTGTTGCTCATGGGTCTAAGGGAACCCATAGTGGGCAGCCCAAACCACCCCAACAGAGTCTGCCAGTAGCAGGGGAAGCCACTAGTTCAGGTACACTGCCAGGACAAGTGTTAAATGTTTTAAATACAACCTGTGGGGCCATGTAACATATAGATGTCCACGGAGGCAAGGTGGAGAACAAAAGGTGGGAGAGCCAGTAAGTGGGAATGACACAATGCCAACAGTAAGTTGTCTGGAGACAACAAGGGTAACAAACTACCACAAGAGGTTATATCCTATCTTAGTAGATGGAAAACAGGCCAATGCTAAAAGAGACACAGCCTCTGACCTAACCATTATGAAGTCTGCAATGGCTAAAGAGGCGCACTACTTGCTTGGGCAGTCTACTCCAGTCAAAGCTTTAAGAGGGACCCCATTCCAAATACCTTTGGCTAGGATTCACCTTGACTGGGAGGGTGGAAAAGGGAACACGCAGGTAGGTGTGTTTAAAGATATCCCTGCAGATGTCTTAACAGGGAAAGATTTTGATAATGTAGCACCTCTTGTGCATGCAGTTACATGCAGTCAGGTTTGGAGACAAGCATGTGAGTCTGGTAGCCTGGGGGGACCCAGACAGACTGCACACTTGAAGCCAGGACTGGTGAGGTGGCTACTTCAGAGAGGGAGCTACCCAGTAGCAGTGAGACTGAAGATGAGCCACAGCTGCTTGTGGGTACTGATGTTCCCTTGGACAGAGTGACTTCAAGGGCAGAGGTGAGTAGTAGTACACAGGCTGACAGTGTGGCACTGCTTATCAAAGGATACCAGACTTCCTGTGGAAGGGGAGCTGGGAAGGGTTACAAAGAGAGAGTTGAGATGGTTCAGCTTCTCAGACCCTCCCTTACAGGGCTTAAGGGAGGTAGCCAGAGAGGTGCTTGATTCTCAAGGAAAAGGGGACTCTGTATACTGGGAAAAAGAGTTACTATATAAAGAGTGGACCCTTGAGGGAGGGCTAGAGGGCAATAGAATACAGCACTTGGTAGTGCCCAGAGCCTATCGTCTGGCACTTCTAGCCATAGCCCATGATATTCCCTTTGCATAAAGCATACAAAGAGACATATTATCCAGAACTTCTATTGGCCTGGGATTTCCAGAGATGTAACAGGGTACTGCAGGACCTGTGAGCAGTGCCAAAAAGTAGGCAAGGCAGAAGACAAGGTGAAAGCTCCTTTGGTGCCTTTGTGATTGAGGAGCCATTTTAGAGGGCAGCTATGAATATTGTGGGGCCTCTGGGTACCCCAACTTTCACAGGGAAGAAGTACATCCTAGTGGAAGCAGATTATGCTACCAGATACCCTGAGAGGGTGGCTCTGTCCTCCATTGAGACAGAAAAGGTGACAAATGCTTTGTTAGAGATTTTCATCATGGTAGGTTTCCTAAAAGAAATACTGACTGACACAAGTGCCAGTTTCATGTCAGACTTGCTGGCTTGTCTGTGGAAGCACTGTGGTGTGAAGTACCTAAAGACCACCCCCTACCATCCCCAGACGAATTATCTTGTGGAGAGGTTAAATTCTACACTAAAGACCATGCTATGGGCATTTGCAGACCAGTTTAACAGGGAGCGGGCCAAATATTTGCCCCATCTGCTATTTGCTTACAGAGAGGTGTGCCAGGAATCTACAGGTTTTTCACCCTTTGAGTTGCTGTATGGGCATAAGGTGAGGTGACCTCTAGACATGATTCATGATGAGTAGGAGGGTGAGTGTGAATCCCACAAGGAGTCTATTGTAGCATATGTTCTAAACCTCAGGACAAGGCTCAGGGAACTCATGGGCTTGGCCCAGGAGAAACTGGCAGAAGCCCAACAGCAGAAAAAGGTCTGGTATGACAGGAATGCTCAAGCTAGAGAGTATGCTGTGGGGCAGCAGGTTATGGTTCTCATTCCTGTCAGACACAACAAGCTGCAGGCAGCTTGGGAGGGACCCTTCAAAATGGTAAGGAATGATGATTCATTCATGATCAGTGATGTTCACCAGTGTCAGTGGTGAGGATTGGGGATCCTTGATTACTAGCCCTGGGTAAGGAGGGGATGTCACAGAAGGCATGGAGCAGAACAGAGCACAATCAGTACCATAGGAGTAAATTAATTAAATAACTTGTACTTCCTCACCGAACTCATGTCAAACCTAGTCTAATTCAACCAGGGATCCATCAATAATATCCAAACAAAAGATCTGATACATCTAAGCAGTACTTTTCTCAAAATAAGCAAGATATATTTAAAATGTATATCAATAAAAATTACTACATTTTCTTACTGTGCATAACAAAGAATTTTCTCTTTCTTAATTCACTGCACTTCCAAAATTCCTAATGATAATCACTATCACATCAATACTATGAAAATTCCACTCAGAAAAGATACTCATGAGTATAGAATGTTCCCATCATCATGGGAAAATATTTTAACAACAACAAAAAAAAAATTCCAACTCCAAGAAACGTCAATACTTTATTACAGCAAAGCTTTCGGATATAGATCCTTCTTCAGTGCATTATATATTTTACACAGCCTCCTCACCATATCAGATAGAAACAAGCACTCAAGCTCTCTCCAGCCAAGACTGGACTAGACAGTCAAGAGGAGAAGGTTAACAACTGCACCATACCACACTCAACAAATAGTCCTTCAAAACCCACACTACCAAAACTCCACATAGAAACACAAAGCACACACCCACATTCATGGAGGCTCTCAATAAAAATCTCCCCAAGCAACAGAGACCTCCCAAGCTGAAACGCAGACAACCACCACCCCCTATCACTACCCAAATGACACATAGCCCACAAAATCAGTGTGCCACTCAACCTCAGCCCATAAGGCAAAAGAACGTACCCAACACACTAGCCATAGGTGACTCTATAGTCAGGCACACTGATGTCCACTCCCCAGGCTAAACAAGGAGAAAGTTACTGTCAGCTGCCTGTTGGGTGCTAGGATCTGCCACATAATGCACGCACTCCCATCACTCCACAACAAGTACAACTATGACTCTGTCATTGTCCATGTTGGTGTGAATGACCTGAGATGTACCTCCCTAGACTACATGAAAAGAGACATGGAGGAGCTCTCGGATCTTGCAGCCCAGGGGGGTATGACCCTAGCTCTGAGTAGCATCCTGCCATCACCCAGAATGATACCACAGTACAAGGACAAAATGATTGACTTCAACAATTGGCTAAGCTTCTGGTGTCATTCTAAGGGGATCCAGAATCTGTCTGCCTGGGATGACATAGTCTACAGACCATGATGCTTTGCCAGAGATGGCCTGCACCTGTCATACCTGGGATTCCGGATACTGGCTAAGGCTCTTGCCACCCCTATAGTGCCTTTCTTAGGCAAGATTCAAATGCTAAATTCACCACCGTAACAGGTACAAGCAAGCAAACTCTGAGGGTAATGCTACTCAATGCTAGAAGTCTAAACCTTAAAATGCACTCACTTGAGGCACTCCTTAAAATGGAGAACATCGACATCTGTGCAGTGACAGAGACCTGGTTCAAGGCTCCAGAGAACACCCCTGCATTACCAGGCTATATTTCATACCACACCTTTCGGCCACCTAACCTGGACCAAAACACTAAAGGCGAAGGCGTGTCCATATTCATTAAGGATATCCACACCTCCAGGCTAGTTGCTCAACATAATGCATCCAAAATTATCCAAGTGCAACTAACACTGGGCAAGACTGCAATCCAGGTTGTAGCTTGTTACAGATCACCTACCATGCCCTGGAATTCCCACTCTTCATTTCTTAAGATACTGTAAAATATTAAGGTACAACTCAATACCTTAATTATGGGCAATTTCAACTACCCCACCATCAACTCGGAAAACTACTCATGTACCAACTCATTCATTCAGAGTTTTCTGGAATTCATAAATTCCAACGCCTTGGATCAGCTTGTCCACATCCCCACCAGGGGCAGCAATATCTTAGACCTGGTCATTACCAATATGGGTAACCTGTGTTCCACACCAGAGGTCAACTCCTCTCTGGTCAGATCCAACCACAAGCTAATTACCCTAGACATCCATATCCCACTGCCACCCCCCATTAAGGAAACCACCATCAAAAACTACTCCAAAGCCAACTTCATGCTTCTTAAGACAGAAGTGGAAAACTTCACGACACCCATGCAGACGGAAAATAGAGATATGACTGCTGAATCTTACACAAATGCACTGTATAAGCACATACACAAGTGCATGGATAGTGCCATCCCCAACCGAACCAAGACACTATCCTCCAAAAAAGTAAGCCAAAAAACAAACTCTACAACAGCAGAAAGAAGACGTTGCAAAAAAGAGAAAAATCCCAAGATTGGAGGAACTCCCTGGTCAGCCCCAGCAAGAAGCTGAGATCCCTCATAAAATCCTCCAAAGCCAGTTATGAAAATAAAATCACTACTGATTCCAAAGACAACCACAAAGCATTCTACAGCTATGTCAATAATCTCAATGGCAACACTCATATCTGCCCTGAGCTACAGCACAATGGCACTAAATATACAGAACCAACTGATATTGCCAGCATCCTGGCAGATAGGTTCAGTGCTAACTTTACCCTCCCTCACCCTCCAAAGGGCCCATTTTAATACCGGAAGAATGCAAAGCCCCTGTAATCACGGAAGCCAAAAACACAGCATCCATGTGACCAGACAACATCCCAGGCTGTGTACTGCATGAACTACAGAATGAACTGGCACCCCACCTAAGTACCATGTTCAATCACAGCCTCACCTCAGGCTATGTGCCTACTGAATGGCACACAGTGATGGTTAATCCACTCCACAAAGGGGGTGCCACCATGGACCCTGGAAACTACCGTCCCATTAGTCTGATGAGCCTGGTCTGCAAGGCCATGGAACATATCATCTTGGAGCTTATAAACAAAGACATAGATAACCTCCAAATCCTAGACCCCACTCAGTTTGGGTTTATAAAAGGTAGATCATGTCTATTAAACCTGATTGATTTCTTTGAAGCAGTCACTAGAGCTGTAGACGAGGGCAAGTTAGTGCACACAGCCTATCTTAACCTTGCCAAGGCATTCAATACCATCCCCCACTCTAGAATTATAGATAAACTCACTAAACTGGGCATAAATCCCTATGTCACAAGATGGGTGGCCAACTGGCTCACTGACAGAACCCACACAATAAAAGTAGCCGACTCCAAGTCCAACTTCAGACCAGTGAGGAGTGTAGTACCACAGGGTTCGGTCCTGGGTCCTCTCCTGTTTGTCATCTACTTCTCTGAAGTGCAGTCCAACACAGAAGGTCTTTGGCTAACAAAGTTCGCAGATGACTGCAAACTGGGAGCCGTAATAGAATCACCTAATGATGTAGACATTCTACAAAAAAGGCTTCACAGAGACAGATGCTTGGTGTCAAAGTCATGGTCTCAAGCTCAGTGCCAAGAAGGGCATTGTCATCCCCTTTGGGAAAAACTCGGTACCCATGAACTACCACATAGGCAGTAGCTCACTAAACACTGAAAGTGTGATAAGATACCTCGGGACACAGGTGGACAGTAGTCTCTCCTTTGATAACCACATCACCATAGTAGTCAGGAAATCCTTCTACATGGCACACCTCATCACAAAAGGGTTCTCCTCAAGGAAAAAAGGAGGTCATTGTTCCTCTCTACTCATCCCTCATCAGGCCCATTATAGAGTACAATGCCCTGTTTGGCATGTATCTCACAAGACACCTACAACAATTGGAAAGGCCACAGAAATACCTCACTAAGAGGATTACCGGCCTCAAACAGATGCCATACACAGACTGTCTCAAAAAACTCCAGCTCTACTCCGTCGCATATCGCCTACTCAGAGGCAATCTCTGCCTAACATACAAAGTTATGTCAAACTCAGAGCTGTTGGACATGCTACACTTAAAGAAATCCCAATCTCTCTGAACCACATGCTCCAGGGATCTAAACCTTGTCACCACAATAAACAGAACATGCTGGAGGGATAGATTCCTGTCCCAGAGACTTCCCATACTCTAGAACAAACTATCCATTCATGTCAACCAAAGCTCCTCATTGGCCCTCTTTAAGAAAAATCTTGACGACTGGATGGAAAATCGAAAATTCACCCCGGGATCACTTCTGCGGCACTGCTTGACAGGGGCACAGGAAAATAATTTTCTTGGGTGGCAAAAGCCAGGGAACCTTTTTGGCTAGGCTTATATAGGCCCCAGGGCTGATAGCCTAGTACCTACCTATGAACCTAGTTGCAGATACTGTTAGGGTAATTCTTTCATCTCTAAAAAAATCTTTCACCCAAACTTTTAACATTTCTCACTATTATAACACTATTGCATACAGGTGCTACCTAACTTAGTCATAACCCATGGTCTGAAATAAGTCCTAACAAAAAGAGACTAACAGCAGCATGCATTCATAAAGGTAGTACTAAAAAAAACTAATCAACATACTACTATAACGGATAGCATATTATAATTCTAACATGAGTAGTTACAGAATTGTGGCTAAACCTATTATATTTAAGCATGTGTCCAGGAATTAGAATTGAGAGATGTGTAATAAACCACAGCCCATACTGGCTGATATGCAAATATATCACTGGTAAATTACTTAAAGCACCACATGTTCCTAGTTCTCAACATTATCCTATTATTATACACATAAAACACCATCCTAGCCTTCTTACTACCATGGGTGCATAAAAATCACTTCATAATCATAGAGGACATTAATATGCACTAGAAAAGCAAAGACATATCCATCAGATATACTGCCCTCACACATTACAACTTTACTCAAATTAACCAATTCCCAACAGCACCAAATTCATTCACAAATAATCACTCCATGATTGACTGTATCATCACAAATAAATTTCAAAAACACTGACACTTCTCTCCCTACTTAGCAATCACAGCATTACAGGTTAGTACTAGGCAAACTGCCCTTGAGGGCCATTTCAATCATACCTAGTTACCCTATATGAGAATCAAACACTGCCCCTTGGTTGTGGAAGGTAAACACTTTAACCATTATGCTAACCTCCATAACAACTGCCTTCAGGAAAATTAATCACACTCTATGCTCTTCCAGATAAAACATACTCCAGTCTATTGAACTAGCCAGTACTGTGTGGATGCCATTAACCTCTCAAAAATACTGCATTCCCATACTTCATTACTAACTACTTATAATATTACTTCCACAAAATAAATATCATTCATAGATAGTATACAAATAGACAAAAACTTCAAAGCCATAGCATGCACCCGAAATAAAGAAAAATAAAGAAATTACATTTGATATAGAAAGAAATCAAATCCCATATACATGGCAAACCTATTACAATCTTGAAAATAACTGCAAAATAACAGGGTCAAATACTTACACATAAACTGTAACTTTTAACACAAGCAGCCCTAACCTCTTATTGAAAGAACAAATGAAGCTTACAAAGCAATATAAAGTCAAAATGGTAGACACAATTAACAATAATCTTGTAAGTGGTCCATCTGATACATCAGCATCACTGTCAACCCACCTTGCAAAAACATAATTTTTCAAACGTCTTAGTCAAATACTGCCTACTGTTTCCCCACAGTCAAACCCCCTTACTTAATGCTCACTTCTCATTCACTTATCACAAATCAGTAAATGGCTTAAAACCTTGCAAACATACAGACATCCTGTCTCTGATGGTTTCCACCCAAAATTTATACAAACCTGCATCACATTCATATTCATCACCTTGCAGTATTCATCACCTTAGATATCTGGAATTCTGTTACAATTATATTACTTCCCAAAACAACCAATCCATATAATACTGATAACTATTTTATATGTAATTGTTTTCATCCCATTTTCTCCCATGACCATCACAGCTTTGTCCCATGTAGACCTCTTCATTCATCCTGACACTCAGTGTCCTAGGATACCTGGACAGGGAGGCAGGAGCCTTCATCTGGCAGGGGTTAGGAGATTTTTTTTTTGCATGCTCCTAACAACTAGATTCTAGTTGTCTACTGATGTGCTATGTTCTTCATCTGTAAATATGTTGTAAGTAATTGCTATGTAAATTGTTAATCACTATGTAATCCAATGTAACTACTGTCTATTTTAACTGTGGAGCTTTTCTCCCCGGGCCTCCGCTGAAAATGAACCTACGTCCAGTCGGACACTCTCGGTCAATAAATAAATAAACAACTCCCTCTGTTGGCTAGGAAGCATGATGCAATCCCTGCTGTACTGGAATCTGCAAGTGTAAGGTTCTACACAGCCAAGATTCCAACTACACTCCATATGTACTCAATGGCAGGTTTATGCTTTGCAGAGTTCCTAAATGCAAGTGCTGCAATCCTGGGCCTTGCCCCAGTTGAAGTTCTCATGATGAGGCATTGCCAGCAGCCTCCATCTGGGATGGGTGAGGCAGCAGCAGTCACTTTTGTCTTTCCTCAATCAACTCCTCCAGTGCTCAGGCCACTAACTGAAGCCAGGTCATCTTGGGTGCAGTTAAAGTTAAAATCTTTATACTCCAAAGCTGCCTGGACTTCAGATCTATGTCAATCCTTTTGACATTGTTAACATTCTTCAAAAAGTCAGTCCTGGCCAATGAAGATACCATGTAGGCCAGTGTAATATATAGTACCTTCGTAAAGGTCACAACATCTCTGCTCCCCTCCCTTTTACCAATACAAGTTATAACCAAATGGAAATTTGTAATCTAACAGGAGCCATCTTTATATGCTTTGCCAAATACAAATACTGCAGCCATATAATACAGGCAACCTACTTAACAGCAATTGCCCAATTCAAAATCCACCCTCCAGCAAGATTCTCATGGGAATTCTTACTTAGGCCTGTTCTTTTCACACTTTTCATTAACAGCATTCATAGAAACCTGACCTCACTGGACTTTCTCTTCTGAGCATATGACCTAATCATCGGGTCAAACAGTCCACCATTTAAATCAGTACACAATAACCTTACTCAAAACCCAAGTATACTTCATGTACAAATGCGACCCCTACAGTTAGCAATAAATTAAGATAATACCCATGCTCTTAGATACTTATTTAAGCCTTGTTCCTGGCAAGCCTTTGGCCATTATAGCCTCTCCCTTGGGTAACACAGTCGAACAACTCCAACAATACAAATATTTTAACCTCTGGATTTAATCTAACCTTAAACATTGACACTGATTAAGCTAATTGTAGTTTCCAAACATTTCTATAAGACTTCTACCCACCACAAAGTCAGTTCACTAAAAATACACACAAACATACAGACACACACACACACACACACACACACACACACACACACACACACACACACACACACACACACACATAAATCAGGACACCACTACCCAACGTTACAAATAGTATTCTGCCAGTCCAATCCCATGCCCCGTTTAAACTTTCCATTCAAGTCTACAAATGACTCTTGTTTAAACTATTGAATCCACTTCTCATTTCTTGCAAAATACTAATTCTGAAGGCTCATCCCAGGGAATTTTACTCAGTAATTATATTCCAGTCTCTTGTGAGTATACTGCTAGCTTTCATCAGTGGCACATTCAATAAAATTTCTGGACCGGTGGACCTGGTCATCCATCATATTCCACTGTCCCACTGACTGTTCATTCTTCTGCCCTAGCTGATCATAACCATAACAAAAATATATGAGAGTCGAGCTGGTTGTTGTTCTAGGAGGATCATCGTAGGTAGATTATTTCACTCACTGCACCTAACCTCCTCTCATGCATCTCAACAGTCACTCCAGAGAGCAGGGTCTAAGGAGCATAGCACTGTTGTGTCACTTGTTCTTAAAAACATCTGTCTTCTAAGGGAGTCTTGCTCACCTAGTAAGCTGGCACAGTTAAATCCCTCAGTTTCTAGCATAAAAGCTTATAGCTGGACACATATCTCCAAGATATACACCCATGTACCCACACACATGCAGACATGCAAACACATGTGCACGCCCATACACACACACACACACACACACACACACACACACACACACACACACACACACACACACACACACACACGCACACACGCGCACACGCGCACACACACACGCACATACACACACACTTTACACTTCTACTATCACCTAGTATGAGCAGCACTCCTGCTCACCTGTTTTATAACTTGCTCATTACCCATCAGCTCTCTGTCTGCTATTATCCCCACCACTTGTATCTCATATTTAGAAGTTCTGCTCACTCCCCCTTTTAAGTGTAGTACTTCTTATTTAAACCAACCAATCCCTTGTTGGCTTTATCTCTTACTATATTGTTGAACAAATCAAATCACCAATTTAAACTGAAACACTTCATAATGTGTAATTTTATGCAACTTTTCAAAAGTTTATAGTTAAAAATGGACTCATGTGACCCACTCCAGCACCCTTGGCTTAAAGAGTGATAATGTCAGCTTTTTCAGTCATGAATCTGAGGTTCTGAAAAAGGGAACTAAGATGTCTTGAATGGCTTAAAATGAAAGATCCACTTTGTAAACTATTTCACAGCAATGTGAGGGAACACTGAAGGAAAAATATGCATGTAAGATAAAATGGCAGAATAAACAAGGCCAGCATTAAGCAAGGCAAAAATGTACTACAAGATCTGATGAACTGAACAGGAAGCTGTATCATGATTGTCTTTACAACAGAAAAAACATATTTTCTATTTAAGTAAGTAGAATTTTCTAACAGAAGGTCTTTTAGCTTTTCAAGATAGACAAAACCTCTTAAAATAATTGTGAAGCATCAACCTGAGATCTCCTGTACCATTGAATTTTTTTATTATTTTATTTTATTTTATTTAATGTATATGTTAAACAGCAAGACCACTAGATACAAGTGTCCTTTTTCAGGGATAGCCAAGGAGGGATCTATGTCAGATGACTGAGTTTTCAAAAACTCGAAATTCATACAGACAAGGCCATATGATCAAAATTCCTAAAACTCGAACATCAAAAATAAAATCTATTTTTTACATTTATGCAGGGGAGCAGGTCCCCCTGTATCCCCCAAATCCCCTGCAAATTAAATATACCAACTCCAAGACTGCACTACAGTGAAGAAAGGTGAACATTTCTGATCCTTGCTGTACCGCAATCTCTATTTAAAGTTTCGAGCTTTTAAAAACCCAGTCATATGGTCTCAACCATAAACTCGCTCAACTTATAGGGA
This sequence comes from Protopterus annectens, assembly GCF_019279795.1. Taxonomy (NCBI): domain Eukaryota; kingdom Metazoa; phylum Chordata; order Ceratodontiformes; family Protopteridae; genus Protopterus; species Protopterus annectens. The sequence continues at coordinate 107,780,227 of NC_056734.1, forward strand.
TCCCCCAGGAACATTATCTGGTTAAGTGACTCACTCAAAGTCACATAGTAGGCAAATAGAAGTGGAAAAAATCAAATTCTGTGCCTTGGGCTACAAAAGCAATTTGTAAATAGCTCACAGTCTTAATCATTTAAAATAATTGTCAGAGAATATTATCAGAGGTTCAAATGTTGTTCTCTGTTCTCTTGCTGAATGAGAAGGTTGATATGAAAAGGATGACAAAGAGGTTAGAATGTTAACATGGAAATTATAACTCAGAGATTAGCATAACTGACACACTCGTGAGAAGAGTGAACTAACACTATATTTTTCAGAGAACAGCAGTTAGAATGGTATCTGTTGCTTCTCTTTGTCACATTCAGCAAAATTCTCAAAACTAAAAGAGATGAAGAAAAAGCATGCAGAAGCCTTTTATCCTAATTTATTGAGGTGTGCTACTCTTGCTGTGTAGGAAGGTACCTTGAGCAAAACAGATGGAGTTAATGGTTTAGACAAGAGTCAAAATTGATCAACTTTTACAAGACCCCACATTTTTGGTGATCTTTAAAAAAGGTCTGCCAGTTCAATAAGTAACAGATAAACATTTCCTTTCTAAGGGTGCTTTCCACAGTACTGAGATGCCTTGGGGTATAAACTCTTTTGACAGACTAGTCCACCTGAAAGACCTCTTTCCAAATCATTATGACTACTCTGCTAAGAAGATAGGAGTGAGTCACATCATGTTTGTTGATGTTTCACATGGTCATTGTAATGGCTATGACTATCAGCAGAGCTCCTAAATTCAACACCATCAACAATGCTGAATGTATCCGATACAATACTAATCTCATTTTGTAAATTATGTGAAAATCATTTTAGAAAGGGGAACACAGATAAGTTTCCTAAGTGAAGACTATTGTTAACTTCTTGCTTGGTGATGAAGGAAAAAAAAATAGAAAACTTTGTTTTTTGGAAACTGGGAAATTATTCCACTGAAATTCCTTTATGGTACAGAAAGATGCTTAACCCAGGGCTTTGAGACATGTCCATGCAATTAATTAACTTGTCTTTGTTAGCAAAAAAAAAAAAAAAAACAACTCCAGCCCATCTATTATAGTTTTTCATGAAGAAGGCTAGTTATGCAAATACGGTATTCAGTATGGTTCCAAAAGACTTTTGATCTGACATTGTGCCAGGTCTGACTTCTCTTTGTTGACAGTAATTTCCAGCCTGGAAAAAAAACAACAATAAACAGCTTTCTGTACCGAATGTGCTAAAGTTTGAAAAGACTTAGTTTGATCGAGACAATTATCCAGGTATTTAATAATCTGTACTCCATATAGTCTAAGGAAAACAAATAATGGAGCCAAACATATGACAAATGTTTTCCAAGCATTAAAAAGTCCAAACGGCAAATAAATAATATTAAATTGTATGTCTACTATGCAAACTCCTAAAAATGTCTTTGGGCATTCAGGATGAGAATATGCAGATAGGCATCCTTCGTACCCATTTTTACTAGAAAGATAGCTTGCATTAAAATGGAAGTATATTTTACAGTATAACCATTTTTTACTTTTTAGCTTTCACAAAGTGAATGAGGTTTTGTGAGATCTAATATGGATCTTTACAGAAGATCCATTCTAGCACCAAAAACAATCTGGAGAAAAACATTGGATTGGCTGGATTACTTTCCAGTATAAGAATTGTTGACCTAGTGGGAAAGCCAGGTATGGGTAATCTCTTGGGATGCTTGAAGGAGGACCTAGAGTAGGTTTTGTCCAGAATTTTAGTGCATATCCCACTGACAATTCCATTCTGAGTCAACAATTTGTAGTGATTTTGAGGAAGTGATTGGTAAAAAGGGAAAATCTACCAAACAGGTGGAGTTGGTAGAAAAGCTGTGACTGGAAATAGATGATGTTGCTATGCAGAAGAAAAGGATCTGATTTCTTGGGAAGAAGACTGATGTTGCTGAATTTGCTGCAATGTTGACTTCCAGGATTGCTGTTTCAAATGAAACTGCTTTAGTTTGCAGTGCTGTTGTTTTGTATGCCTCTGGAAGAAAGCACACAACTTAGTGAGACTGGAAATTAAATACTTAAAGGTAAAAGAGTGAACAGAGTCGGTCTTCCTCCTCCTTTAGGGCCTTTTATTTTTTGCAAATCAACTTTTGAGTGGGAGGGCTAAACAAAATACAAAATTTCATGGTCAATATGTGCATTAAGTAAACTTCCCATAAAGATACTTTTTTTACCATTTATTTTTGTTGTAATTATGAACGTAGCACAGCTATCCAGTTACTTCCTGATTCCATGTCATATGACATAGCCTTCTGATGACATGATTGTTAGCACAGTTTGACAGTTTGTAAAGGGTAGGTGTTTTCTCTAGTCTGCAGTAGATTTCATGACAAAATGCTGCACATTCAATTACTCAGTCAGTCGGACAGTAAATCAGCAAAAAATGTAGTTATATTTAAGAAAAAACAAATTAGAACAGAGTAAGTTTCCTTGTAAAGTATATAATGCTTGGCATCAAACTTCTAAGCTGTCCACATTTCAGAGAATGTCTAGATTTTTGCCTATTTTTTGGTCTGTTGCTCATAGAATTTGTAGTTTTCTGGTAAGTCAATGAGGGCTGAAGTTGTTAAATAATGAATTCAAAATGATTCCTTGCAGTTGTATAAATCCAACAGTAAGGCAAAAAACAAAGATCAAATAAAACAAAAATCTTTAATGATTAAGTGCTTTTGTTTCACCAACGGAAACTTCATCAGAATAAAAACCGCCATTCCAGAACCATTTAAATACTGACATAATGATCATGTGATACAATTAATTAAACTATACAATTAAAAAAGATATCTCAACCAATTAAGGTTTAAAAACACAGAACAACATAACACAGTAAGTATAATAACCCCAATGGTTTCAACTTTAAAATACAATTAATAGAAACTTTGTCATTGAGACCTGGATATGTGCTAACGTTTGTCTTTAACTGGCAGTGCAATTCACGAACTTCAAGAAAGAGATCAGGCACACCTCCTCAAGGATTACGGTGCACAATATCAATCCAAAAAATAAAAATCTATGTTGGGGAAAGGCAATTATATATTTTGCGAAAGCATTGTTTAGCGGTTAGAGCAGCCAAGATGATTTTGGTATATTCTGATTTTGTACGTGAGTGGCTACTTTAATGGCTATGTTCTTGAGATGTGGTTATTCTGAGAAATTTGTTACTGACATCATTTAGGAAGTCAGTAGTAAAAGGACTAATGGCATTTATGTGCCTTTATTAGGTAATTCTTCCTCCAATAATATTAGTGGGTAAAGCACAAGGGACACTATGAATTGGTCCATTTAATTTGTTACTACATATAATTTGGACTATAATGATAAATACCAGGTCCAATGAAGGCAAGGTAGCCACAGGTGTGTAGAAAAAATAAGTTTACTAAATTGTAACAACAACAGACAGGATTAAGCACTTTCATCTGAAAAAATACACAGGTGTCTTCAGAATCAATGCTACATCTACAAAAAACTCTTTAAATCTCCCACCCACAAAGTCACATGAGCATTCTCCTCCAGGGGAAACTTGCAGGAAGGAGGGAAGATGGATGCAGGTGTATACAGGAACGGCCATACTTGGAGGCAAAATTAGATCTATGCCTGGCTAATGACATGGTCGCTTGTTCCGATTGTGGTACTTAGATCATCCTTAATACCTCAGGTGACTTTAAGCTTTTTAATTTTACTAGTAAATGTTTGAGCAGTGCACAAGCAAACCTGCTCAGTAAAGGCCTTAACTTCGTCCCCTAGTGCAATTCACATATAGACAATTTACTTATTGATTTAAAAATTTTCACAAGGAAGTTGAACTTCAAGGTTATGTTTAATGAGGGCCAAGTTTGTGCTGACATTTTACATAATGGCAGCATTTTCACCCCCCCCCCCCACTTTCATTGCCTTTACTTGTTTTTGAAAAATTATGTGAGAATGATTTTAGGTATTTATGACAATGCCAGTTTCACAATCACAGCCCACACAATTTGACTCAAGCAGAGTATACATTATTGAAAAGTTTGCTTTATAATAAAGATATGAGAGTGATGAAACCTGATAAGGTGGAGGGGGCTGTTATCGTGAGCAAGCATGACTACCTCAATTGAATGAATGAATACATCTGGCAGAGTGGCTTTTATGATGAGGTCTCCATAAACATAATTCACATAGCATACAAGAAAACTGATTACTGCCTGAAAGACTTGATTGATCAAGGGCAGATTATACCTGAATTGTTTCAATTTCTTAAAGTGAAATTTCCAGTGATGCCTTCTTTATTTGGTATTCCAAATATACATAAAAGCACCACTGATCCACCAATGAGACCCACAGTCAGTGCCAGATGTTTGAAAATTCATCCTCTGGCTAAATACATTGACTTTAAGTTTAAAAAGTTGTCGGAACCTTTTTCTCATTTGTGTCAGGATTTCTGGGAGTTTTTGCTCAAGCTGTAACAATTGGGTCAGTCTGATAATTTTGTGTTTCTTACTGTGGAAATAGTGGATCTTTTCAATGTTATACCTCATTTGACTGGCTTGGAATGGTTCCAGGATTTTTTACTAGAATCATCCACTTTGGACAATAATGAAATTAGTATTTTGGTTGTGTTTATTGAACTGGTGTTTAAGAATAATTTTGTGTACTTGGATGGCCAATATTTTCAGCAAACTAAAGGCGTTGCTATGGGGGCATCCTGTACCCCCCATTTTTGTTAACTTTGTATTTATTCAATGGAAAAAATAATTTGTGCTGAACAGTTTTGTTCTCAATTCCATCATGTTGTATGTGCATTACCTGGATGACATTTTTATTGTGTGGGACAAACCCAGTGAAGAAATTGAGCCTTTTATTGATTATTTGAATTCCACTACTATGTTTTTGATGTTCACTTTTCTTTACAGCAGGTTGTCTATTAATTATTTGGACTTGTATATTTTCAAAGATGTTAGTAGGTAGTGCATTGTGAGTACTGTGTTCAGAAAACCCCACCTATTCTAACAGTTTGTTGCACTATTCTAGCAATCATCCAGAGCATCAAAAAAGAGGTATCATTAAACGTCAGTTTATTAGATTGGCTAGAATGGTATTGGAGGATAGTTTGTTTGAAGATGAGTGTCTACACTAGTGGGTATGTTAGTAGCACATCGTTATCCTTCAGTTTTAGTTAACAATGTCAGTTCTAGTGTTGCACTTAAAAGAATACAAGGAGAGATTTTTCCCTTGTTAAAATCATCATATAGTAGTGTGCATGAGTTGATTGCTGGTAGCTCACACAAAGGAAAAGACCACACTTTATCCTTCATTACCGAGTTTACACTTGAGTCCAGTTACATCAGGGAGGTGTTGTGGAAAAACTGGTGTATATTTTCTTTTTTTAAAGTGGGGGCAAAATCCTTAGTGGTGTACCGGAAGGGTAGATCCTTTAAGAACATGTTGGAAATGTCACATTAATGAACTTGTCAGCAACAAAAAACATGGTAGAGTTAAATGTGGGTTCTGCCCCCAGTGTAAGTTTATTTTGGTGGCTGACTTTGTGAGAATTAAACATTTTGTCATTAAACTGGGTTTTCATTGTAATTGTAACACCAAAGGTATAGTCTACCTGGCTAAATGTCAAAAATGTGATAGGTTTTATGTGAGGAAAATCCAAAGGAAGTTAAAAGAACGTATTTATGACCACCTTTTGGACATCAGGAAACAAAATGCCAGAAATGCTTTGTTCAAACACATTGCAAGGCATCCTGAGCAACATTTTCTATTTTTTGGCTTGGAACAAGTTGTGAGGAACCCTAGGGGTGGACTGTGGGAAGACTTTTTAGAAAAACAAGAACTACACCTGCAGCTCAAGTTAAATGCCACTGTTTTACCTGGTTTGAATAATCACATATATATTGGGAGTGTTTTAAGTCTTAAGTCCTATTGTGTTTAACACTTATCTTAATTTCATTTTTGTTTTACATTTTTTAATCACATTTCCATTTCTTAATTGCAATTTTTATTGGACTTTGGATTTAATTGGAGAGGAATGGTCATGTGACTTTGTGGGTGGGAGATTTTTTTGATGAGTTTTTTGTAGATGTAGCATTGATTCTGAAGAAGTCTGTGTATGTTCTCAGATAAAAGCGCTTAATATTGTTTTTTTTTTTTTTTTTTTTTTTTTTTTTACAATTTATTAAACATATTTTTCCTGCACACCCACGGCTACCTTGCCTTCATTGGACCTGGTACTTATTGCTTTTGCTTGTGGATTTGTGCCTTGCTTCTTAGTTTTTGTGGACTATAATGATATCATTAACCTCATTAAAAAGAATTGGAACATTTTTAATGTTTTAGATAATGGGTTTGAAAAGGTAGGTGCTGCTCCCTGGCTTTCTTCCAGGAGGGGTCTTTGTATTAAACAAATGATGGAATGCCTGGTGTCGTTCCCATCTTTTACTCAAAAAAAAAAAATGGATCACATAAGTGTGGACGTTGCAGTTTTTGTAAATACATTCTTTGTGCTGAATGTACTAGACTCAATTCTGTGTTATTTAGACTTAATTTTTATTAAAGCTGTAGTACCTGGTACATTGTATATGCTGCATTATGCCAGTGCTGTACCTATTTTTATATTGAGAAAACCATCAGAGCTTTCAAGTACAGGATATGTGAGCATCTTTGTTTCATTAAGAAAAATGATTTAAACAATGCATTGGCAAAACATATAACTGTCTTTCCCCAATATAGTTTTTTTATTTTTTGGATTGATATTGTACACCGTAATTCTTGAGGAGGTGTGCCTGATCTCTTTCTTGAAGTTCGTGAATCGCACTGCCAGTTAAAGACAGATGGTCTCAATGACAACGTTTCTATTAATTGTATTTTAAAGATGAAATCATTTGAAATCAATGAGGTTATTATAGTTACTGTGTTATGTTATTGTGTGTTTTTAAACTTTAATTGGTTGAGATATCTTCTTAATTGTGTAATGTAATTAATTGTATCACATGATCATTTTGTCAATATTTAAATGGTTTTGGAGTAGTGGTTTTTATTCTGATGAAGTTTCTGTTGATGAAATAAAAGAGCATAATCATTAAAGATTTTTGTTTTATTTTACCTCTTTTTATTTTTTTTGCCTTACTGTAGATTTATACAATTGCGAAGGGTCATTTTGGATTCATTTGAGTTTGTGGTGGTTACAATTTACTAAATGACATACCTTTGAGTTTCAGACTTCATATCCTTCAGAAAATGCATGCTAACACAAATCTTGTTATTCTAACAACTTTTTATTCTTTAATAACAATATTTAAGATCTGTCCTTATCTATTGGGCCTTTGTCTCCCCCCCCCCCCGCATTATTTTAGGCTTTGCTCAGATTTCTTATGCTAAGATGTTGAGAGGTATGCTTGGCATACAGTATTGTAACACAGATGTAACACTAATAATCATCTACTGTGGAATATTCACTTTTAGGAAGAGTACTAGAAGTATGTGAATCTTCTCAGTAGTAGCTCTGTGGTAAAGGGTCTTGATACACATTGAATGGATTAGTGCTGGAATGAAGACTTTTAGAATATTCTATACATCTATGAAAATGAAGATGCAATGAAGATGATGAAGATGACATTGAATTTGCCACTGAACAGAAAAAAACGATTGGGCCTTATACCTTTTGTGATGTTCTGCAAAACACTATACTTCATGATGAAATCATTACACACAAGATCAGACCCTCTCTGAACCAAGGTTGTAATAAATCAGTTCCAGCATCAAAAGCACATCTAATATGCACTGACTACTATTCGGACTAAAACTTTAGAGGGTTGCTCTGATTTATCCAGCAATTTTTGTAGAATTGGAGAGGAACAAGATACTCTTACATAACATACAGGAAGCAGGAAGCAGCTCAGTTTTTAAAAGCAACTGGATGAGTTACAATCTGCTGCATAGTAGAGAGAGCAGACTAATAAGGTAATGGAGCTGGAGAGGCCAAAAGGCAAGTAAAGAAAAAGGTGATGTCAATATGTCAGAGGGAAAGGGCCACAAGTCATGTTTCCCTCTGCTGGTAAGATGATTCCAACAGAATCAAACACAGGTTCATGCTGTCATTGTTATACCCTCCGAAGCTATCACCTTCTGGTGTCTTACATACATACAGTTCATAGGTCATAGGTTCATAGGTCAGGGGTAAATACTAGACAATCATTCTGCAAGCAATTATACATCTAGCCAATATGCAGACAGTGACCAAAAGTGACAATCAAACTATGCACTTTGTGTCTGTGAGGTAACTTCCCCTATTAACCATTATGAAAACCCTCAAACCTCAACAGGCATGAGAAGGTCACAGAAGGCAATCTTATTAACATGAAACAGACTATAGTTCTGCCAGAAGGACCTTGAAATCGGTCACAGCAAGGTCCAAGATCACACTGTAAATACTTAGGCTTTGTCACTTCCCTGGAGAAAAATAGCTCTTTTGGTAGAAAAATGGTCAGAGATTTCTTCTAGTTCATCAGACTCTAAAGATGAGCATTGCTAGTCCAAGAAATGATTAGAAGTACTTTTCAGAAGTATGGTAAACTGTTTAACCTGTTTATGGTTTTTCTTTCTGTTTTCTCATTCCATTATTTAATAGCTATGCATTACATATTAAGTTGTCCCTATATTATGCAATAGCACAATATATATGATTTTCAATTATCTCTTTATTTCTAAGGAATCCAAGTTATAACTGTTACTATCCTTATGTGTGTTAAATACTACTGAGATGGTTGCAACATTATTTGTTTATCCAACCTCTTTTCAAGTTGGCAGTTCTGTTAAGTTTTTAGGTATTGTCAGACTAATTTGTTTTTTTTTTCTCATTGGCAGCACCACTTTGTTGATGATATTTGGAAGATCAACGCTTTTATCATAACAATGTGAAGCATGACCCATTTATTTATTTATTTTTGCCTCCTCTTCTCCTGAGCCATTTTTTTTCACTTTTACTTCTATGCTTGTCGTCATATAGTCAGGAGGAAGACAAAGGTGATAAATAACATGCTCCAAATTCCTTCTGTTATACAGAAGGCTACCATCATGAGGTGAGTGTGTCTACATTTTTGTTTTTCCAATGTTATTTTGCCACTGATTTTTATGCTCAGGGTGTAGGAGATGAATTTATTTTAGGATCTTTAGTGTTGTTCTTGAACATACTGTGAAGATTATATCTATATTTATATCTATTCTTTTTTCACCTAAAACATAATGGTTAGACAACCTCTGAGGTGATTTTTTTCTCTCTGTTTACCATTTGGTACTTTACATGAACGTTTTTTTTTTTGCCTACACTTTCACAGAGTCCATTGTTTTCTGACTTAAGGAAGTACCAGAGTTAGCAGTCGCCACCCAAGGGACTTCTATTATGATCCTCACTTAAGGGTGCATTCTGGATAGGGGGAATATTTCAAGAGCTCAGCATACATTGATTGATTCACTTAGGCTGCTCCATAGTTCTTCTAAGATACCCAAGTCTCTAGAGTCCATCACTCTTTTTTCATGGAATGTAGGAGGAATTATACATCATATATGTGGGACAGATTAATTCAGGGATCAAAGAGGGCAAGAAGGGACATCCACATTTTGTTTGACTGAAGGAGACCAAACTCAAGGTAAAGGATTTCCAGAAGTTTAGAAACAAAGATTACACAGAGGTCTATGCAGGTCATAAACTTGGAGAGATGGGGGGGGTGTGGCTTCTATTCCATTGGTCCTGGTGGAGAGCCACAGAGGTTGTACTAAGGAATGCCCAATGTAGGTAGATCATTTAGCAGGGATGGATTCATTCTGAATATTTAGTCATAGATGCTCCATACAAACGGAATGAAGGCAATAAGATCTTTTTTTGAGGATTTCCTTCTTGTCCTGCAGGGCGCTTTGGCAAAAAATTACTTCAGTAAACTGGTATCTGATGTTTGATGCAGATAAGCACAGATTGTATCAGAAAGTAGAATATCATACGAAAAGCCAGACTACCCTCCTGAATTGTTGGAAAGTAATGAATGGGTGGATATTTAGACATTAAGGCATTTCAACCTGAATAGATCTTTCCTTCTTTCTCAAGAAATTGATCAAAACAAGATAGTAGAATTGATTTACTTCTTACTTTGAGATAATTCATTAGGAGGGTCATGGACTCTAAAATCCACGAAGTAACCATGTCTGAGCATGCCTCCCTAACTCTGAAAATAATAAAGGGAATTGGCTTGAAAAAGGTGGAGGTAAGCTAGCAATAAATTGAAAACACAAAAGGCAGATTAACTATGCAACAGACTTTGACAAATGTTTTCAAAAGATATAGCTCTGGTAAAATGATTCCATCATTAGGATAGTAGGAAGGCTGTAAAGTGGCCCTAAGGAATGACTTTTTAAAATTAGAATGATTACAAAAAATAAGGATACAATGAGAGAGGGAAATTTTTGTGAATGACATTGTGATTTCTAGTTTGAGTAAGGAACAGGTTGAGGAGAACCTGGTGAGGTGCAGATATGCTGTACAGAGGAGAGGAATGAAGGCCAGAAGGACTAAGACAGAATATATACGTGTGTGAATGAGAGGGAAGACAGAGGAATGGTGTGGATGCAGGGAGTAGAGTTGGTGAAGATGGATGAGTTTAAATACTTGGAATCAACAATTCAGAGTAACGGTGAGTGTGGGAGAGAGGTGAAGATGAGAGTGCAGGCAAGGTGAAGTAGGCGGAGAAGAGTATCAGGAGTGATTTGTGACAGACGGGTACCAGTAAGAGTGAAAGGGAAGGTTTACAAGACAGTAGTGAGACCAGCTATGTTATATGGGTTGGAGATGGTGGCACTGACAAAAAGACAGTAATCAGCACTGGAGGTGTCAGTTAAAGTTGCTAAGATTTGCAGTGAGTGTGATGAGGATGGACAGGATTAGAAATGAGTATATTAGCGGGTCAGCTCAGGTTGGACGGTTTGGAGAAAAAGCCAGAGAGGCAAGATTGCATTGGTTTGGACATGTGCTGAGGAGGATTGCTGGGTATATTGGGAGAAGGATGCTAAGTATGGAGCTAAGAGGAAAAGATGAAGGCATAAGATAAGGTTTATGGAAGTGGTGAGAGAAGACATGCAGGTGGTTGGTATGACAGAGCAAGATTCAGAGGACAGGAAGAAATGGAAACAGATGATCCGCTGTGGCGACCCCTAACAGAAGCAGCTGAAAGAAAAAAAAGAAGAAGTAGGAGGAGAGCTAGATAATTTACATGAAAGGTTAAAATATGCACATAGGGCAATGGTAATGATGCCTTATAATCATCACTTAGCGATTATGAAAACTCAACTGGCTACAGAACTTAGGACATAGACAAATCACAGGAAGAAGCAGAGCTTATGAGAAGGGGAAAATTTGGGTGGCTCAAAAGAGAAGATGACCCCAGTTGTCATCATCCATCCATCCATCCACAACCCCTTTTTCCCATTTTTGCACATGGGGTCGGGGTGCCACTTGAACAGTGACAATCATCTAAAGCCAAGGTCTACAACGGTGGGTGGTTAGTTCTGCTGCAACTGTATGTCATGTTTTTTTTTTCACAAACGAGGATCTAGTGCACTGCTGAGTCAAGTAAGGGAAATGTCTGGTGTTATTGTTAGATGTGGATAGGAACATCTGAGAATCTTTTAAGAATTAATATACAGATTTGTACATGGCAGCCTCAACTTCTGGCATCAGCCTACGGGATTGGTCATCCTCACAATTCAATACTCTCCTTACAGAGGAAGTAGCTATGCAATGTTTTATGAAGAGATTAAATTTCCATACATACCATGAAATCATACAAGGAACTAGGTATAGATGGTTTTCTGCCAGAGATTTTTATAAATGGGGCAGTACTAGCTTGTGGAAGGAATTGTAACAGATCTTTAAGTCCCCAGAATTTATTCGGAAGGATAGCTCAGAGATTAATCAGGTTTTGATCACAATTATACAGAAATCCAATAATAATTTATCAGGGATAAAGGACATTCAGCCTATCTCATTGATTAATTTAGACCAGAAAATCCTGGCTAACAATTTGATGTCTGGGTTGGATAGGATTCCACAGAGACTTATCCAGAAGGGACAGAATGGATTTGTAAGGCAGATAATAATCTATGATAACTGGGGGAAACTAATGTTATTTTTGAAAGGGCAGCATCATCTACTCCAAAATGTATTTATCATTTTGTTTGATATTTCTAAGCTTTTGACACAATTGACTAGGACTTTTTATTTCAGGTCTTGCAACATGGGGGCTTTGGGGATGTTTTAATAAATTGGCAAGTTTACTATACAGGAAACCTATCTTCCAAGTTAACCTAAATGAGGAAGTCTCTGAAGTGGGACATATTGCAAGGGACACCAGGCAGTGTTGCCCACTGTCCCTTGCTCTCTTTTTATTGGTTATGGAGGAGACAGTCAACAGTATTAGATAATTTTTACTCAGGTTATACCAAGACAAAGGTATTGATGGTGCCTTTTACGTATGATTGTGCCTACTTTGCAATAAAATACCATAGGTAATTGAGGGAATTCTTGACATCGAATACTCATTTGGGGAAGTCTTAGGGCTCAGATGCAACATAAAAAAGTCATCAGTAGATAGGTTGGGCAATATCAAAAATGATTTACATAGTCTTACCCTACCATTCACATAATTTCCAAGCTATCTAGGGCTACAACTCGGGCACACATATGACTCAACTATGGAAGGCAATATCCACAGAGTCTATGACAACATTTTTAGTACTTTGATCCCTAGACTAAGTAATTTTGGTTCTAATTCTTGGAAAATGCAAGTCATCAAAGTAATAATACTGCCCCATATCTTACTAGCTAGATGTGCTTAAATCTAGTCCCTCTATGAAATTCTTAATATGACAGTTTTAGGGGATTCAGGTAAAAGAATATCTGTGTGGATAGTCTATCTTCCCATATTCTGTGGTTTATAGAATCACAGGTACTTATTAAGATATTGTTCTGTGAGGATCTTTAGCAGCATCAGTGCATGCATTCCCACTGAGTTTATAGTTTAAGTAGTTTGCAGAAGTCTTGTATAACCCTAGGTAAATGAATCATTGGGTATTCTGCAAGAACCATTTGTATAGTGAACATGGATAAACATAACCCTTGTGTAGGTAGTTACATGTTCTCCCATCCATAAGGAACAAGGGTGCCAGACTAGCAGTGAATTTACAGTTTCCCATCCATGCATCTTTGTTGTACTTGAATAAAATGAGAAACATGGAGAGGAAGTCAGTTCCAGAGAAGTGGTATTCTCTTTGAGACATATCCATCCCTCCAGCATGTTCTAGTTAAGTTGCAATAGAGACTGAGATCTCTAGAGAGAGTTTTTCTGACATTGTCGAACATACAGATGTGTAGAAGCTCTGCAGGGGAGGGGGTCAGTAGAGGCTCTGTATGAGAGGCAGAGATCTACTCTCAACAGCCTGTAGGACACTGAGAAGAGGGACAGGGCCCTGAGATGGTCAGAGTAGCTATTGTGATTTAGTCCCTTGAATTTGTTGCTGAGAAAATTCTGTAGTCATATGAGATCAGTCAGCTGCTTAGACAAGTACATGCCAAATGGGGCATTATATTGAATGACTGGCCTAATGAGTGCTGTATACAGAGGAATGATCTCCCTAAACTTGAATGCCGTACCCTTATTGATAAGTTGTGCTATAAAGAAGGACTTCCTAAGAATAGTCAGTACACGGTGATTGAAGGACAGCTCATTATCTAAATATGTTACCAGGTTCCTCACTACTGCATTGATTTCAGAGGAGTGTAGTTGACGTGGTAGTTGCAGGGGACATCTTGGTTGATAAAGGGTACAGTTATGTACTCTTTAGCATTTAGTTTTAAGCCATGGTTTTTACCCCAGCTATTTGTTTGTGACAAGCCTTCCTGAAGGATCTTAGCATCTTCTGGGAAGTTTAAGATGACACTAAGTTTACAGTCTTCAACAAATTTTGTCAGCCATAAGCCCTCAACATTTGCCTTAATGTCTGAGAAGTAGATGCCAAAAAGGAGTGGCCCAACAACTGATTCCTGGGTTACTCTGCTAATGATAGGTCTCTTGGTAGAGGTAGATCCACACACCATAATGTCTTAGTTGCTATTTGTGAACCAGTTTGCTATCCAACAAATTGCACAGTGATTTATATTTAGCTGGATGAGTTTATTAACTATGCCTGAATAATAGTGTCAAATGCCTTTGCAAGGTACAGATATGAGGTGTGAGCAGTTTTTTTCCCTCATCCATTGCTTCTGCGAATTTCCTGAAGAAGTCAACCAGGATGTGTAGACACAATCTTCCTTTAACAAAACCAAACTGGTTTAGGTTGATGTTTTGTAGGTTGCTTATGTCTTTTCTAATTAATACCATATTGATCCCTCCCATGACCTTACTGAGGCTGATCAGGCTTACTAGTCTATAGTTGCCTGCATTGGTCGATGCATTAATTTGGTACAAACCTTGTTTGTAGGATAATATTGAAAAGCACCTATGGGAGATTGACTGGTCATGCTTCAAACTGATCATTAGACATCATGATATGTTACCTGCCCAGGAGAAACAGTGTTCTTGGTCTTGGATAATGCATTTAGGATTTATTCTTGGAAAATTTGGGAGGAAGTGTGGACACTGATATGAGGTCTGGGTAAGGGTGGATGAAGTTAGAGCTAAATTTATTCACTAATAGAATGGCTTGAGTATACAATATTGCTTACTATTTGCAAAGTGCAATTTTTAATGTTATTTCAGAGGTTTCTGACATAGATAAAAAGGGATTTGTGATTTTTTTTCTTTTGCCTGTGTTGCTATTTTACATCATATTTAACCTTGGTTGATTTAATCAGAGTACAAAGTTCTCTATTTGCCTTAGCAAGAGCATTTTGTCATTTGCAGAATTAGATTTGTTTTTATATGGGATGAGTTTTTTTTTTAATGTACATCCTGTTTATATTAGGGCTCTACCATGGGAATTTATTTTTAAACTTGGCATTGCATTTATTTTACAGGAGTACATATGCTGCTATCCAGCTATTAACATGTTCATGGAAATTGACAGTGAAGGATTCCACATTTGTAATGGGGTCCTCAAGGCAGAAGGGAAAATCAAACTTTGCCAGGTCATCACTAAGCTTCAGTGGGGTTCACAATCTGAGGACGTTGGGTTCTAACATATGTAATAACCTTCAAGCTGGCACAAATTGTAATGTTGGTGACCAAAGAATGGAATATGGGCAACCAAACCTTGGGTGATGGTCTGGAAAGGCCTTTGCTGGACTGAGCTATGACTGTTTAGAGGGAAAATCTGCAGTATGGGGGATGTAGTTGGGGTAGTGGCCCAAATGAACTGCATATGGCACCCCTCCTGTTGTCTTAAAGATTATAGGAAGACAAACCATGGCTTTTTGGCAGAAGAAGGAGCTTTGGGAGTGAAGACAGCTCCTGGTTTTCCATAGGATTGAAACAGTGCATAATTTCCCAGATATGTAAGAGGAATTTGCATTGAGAGACCAAGAATGATTCCAGTTTATGCAATTGAAAAAGGTATGGGAAGCCCAAGTAAGTGACTGGAGCAGGGGAGGTATTTACTATCTTGGACCAAAAGGTCCAAAGTTAAAAAGGAAGGGTAGGTATGATTTATAGGGACATGTGGGGTCTAAAGCAAAGGCAGTTCTCAGACAGATCTGCACTAGATGAAGAACACAAGGGACAATCTTTTTGACCATTACAGAATGACAACAAGTTTGGCATGCCCCTTTAACACTGAATAAATGGCAGGAAATCAACAAATGTGCATTCTATCAAGATGATATCTCACTCCAGTTAAGGTCTTTAGAATGGGAAATGTGAGAATAAATGTTGAAGAAGTGGTATGGATAGGGCAAACAGTTTCCATACATTCTGAGGTTGTCAAAAGATAAAGAGTTATTGGGAATATCTCTTTCAACTATTGAAAGTGATTTTTGGGGTTAAACTTCAAAGCAGCTGAAAATTCTGTCTATCTGGAGTCCTGCCTAAGAATTTCATTTGTAACAAACCT
The DNA here is from genome assembly GCF_019279795.1 of Protopterus annectens. Lineage (NCBI taxonomy): Eukaryota > Metazoa > Chordata > Ceratodontiformes > Protopteridae > Protopterus > Protopterus annectens. Next base: position 107,796,360 of record NC_056734.1, read on the forward strand.
TTTCATAAGATGAGATAGGTGTTGGCATGTATAGTAAAAATATTATGTGCTTAGCAACGGAAATCCCAGGAAGTTGTCTCTTAGCAGGAGTTGTACAATCTCTTCCAGAGTAATCTTGGAAGGATTCTATACTCAGTTAAATATGCTAAGCCTTCTATCAATTTACTGGTTAGATGGGATATTCTTCTTGAAAAGTTTGGTCAAATTCAAAGTTGATATATGCTGAATGATGTAAATATTTTTCCATGTTTTATCTATCCATTTATATATTTATTTGCTCTCTTTGTTTAATCTTCATATTTCTTGCTATTGTTATAAAAATAAAATGAAATGCAGTAAGAAAAAATAATTATGATAAAAATCCACAAAAAGAAATGATACCTCAGCCCTAGACCCAATGGAAAAAAATGACAGGTTTCCAGAAGCCATACAGCCAAACAAAACCATATCCATGCATTCTATAAACATCAAAATGTCTTTTGTTTAGGTGCAACAAATGCCACTTGTACAGAACAGCCCAAACAACACTCCTTGATACACCAAAAATGTTCCAAAAAATACGAATGGGGAGAGAAAAATAAAAGGTATCTAATCCAGACAGGATAAAACTAAAAGTCTGCATAAGGGCCTTTCAAGAAGTTGAAATTCACAGACTAAGAACCTTGTTCTAGGAATCCAAAGTCCTCAGATTGTGAAACCTGTTTCAGGGACTCCAGCCCCAAAAATAAATATCTTATCCTATAAGGCATTAATAATATCAGACTCCATTCCTTTCCAAAGATTAAGATATGGCAAATGATTATGGCTTCCGGGAGGTACTTATGGGAAGTGCCATGAGGTATTCAACAACTTGAACACTTTATGGAAGAGTATTCATTTGTATTCTTTGTTTATCACATTCTACTACCAAAAACATTTCTTCAGAAATATTTTTATTTAGAATAGTTGACATTTCACCTTGTAAATATTTTCTTTACTTTATACACAGCTTTTTCTTTATATTGAGAAAACGTGAAATATATACGAACAGTGACTCTGTCCCTTTAAGATACCCAGTGCTATCATCAAAAGGTACACTTTCGGAATATATATATATATATATATATATATATATATAGATATATATATATATATATATATATATATATATATATATATATGTGTGGTCTCATGAATGCCAGTGAAGTTAGATGGTTTGTTTGGATGAGCTCATTTTCAATCTCTTTCTTCTCTGTCTTATTTTCTTAGCTTAAAGTGCATGTAGGTTCTTCTGACCCTTAACTGTAATGTCCCCTTATTTAGAAAATGTGTCTCCGCAAAGCAACCATCTTCAGGGTGAGACTCAGCAGAAGAGTCTTCCTTCTATGACTCTGTATCTGTCCCCAAGGAAGAATAAACTTAGTCCCCATGGCCAATATATTTTCTGAATCCTCCTCAGAACTAGAAGATGGAAGAAGAAAAAGGGCCATCTCTTTCTGTCTCTCAAATACTCTTTCTTTTCACATGTTTTTTGTGATTCCATTATCATACAGTTTAATGGTCCCTGTTGAAGCCTGAAGTCTTTCTGAAGGAACTTTGAGCAATCAAAAGGAGATGGGCTCTCAGGCAAAACACCAGGCCTCCCATAGACTATCATTTGTTCATGTGGCATCCAGACCTTAGACAGGTAACAAGCATACATCTGTTGAGATGTAAGAGAAATATCGGGTATGTGTGAGTTGGACATCTAGGCAATGTGTCCCTGTACCAATCATTGGAAACGTGGATACCTGTGTACTAAAAACAGTATCTGAAAAGCATGAGACACAGAAAAGGGAAAACTGAAAAATTGCAGGTCTACTTTGTACAAAGGATGGCTCACATCTGGACTGGGGTGGATGCCATCTTGGCACAGGCAACCAAAGGTTTTAAATCAGCTGCTGTTTTACTCACTAGATTCCTGATATTTTCCTGTTATACCTCATCTGCTGTTCTCCCCTCCTGAAATGGTGCAGCAATGAGAACAGCATGCATCTGCAGCACATTGCAATGATCTATGCAGTGAGCAACCATAGAACCACAAGCAATCTTGATAAAAGGATCAAGCTGGGGCTTGTTGTTCACTGGTGTCCACCCCTGGCATAATTTACATTCCACAGAATCAAACTTTTTAAGTTTTTATAAGACTACACATTTTCGTCCCTTGACTTTTTCTTAAAAACTACTCTCCATTGGAAAGGCACTTGACTCTCATTCTGGACCAGCAGACCCATGTTCCGTGTTGCTCATGTGGAACTCTTCCCCACTTAAAGCACCAAAGTTGTTGCTTTAGCTCATTCCCTCCAATGAAGGTCTAGATGTTTGCACTGTAACTTCAAGTGGGTGGAGCCTAACATTTATGAAAGAATCAAATTATTTCAAACAAACGTCCATATCTCTGGAACCATAAGGATTTATTAAAGAAGTGTAAATAGCAAACTCATCAGCACAAACTATTTATATAATGGTAGTATTTTAGGTTGTAGATTTTATCATAGTAAACAAAGTAAACCAGATTCATGAGCTCCTACACTAAGTGCACACGATCTGTATTCAAAAACATTCCTACCACATTTATTTTGCTGTATATTCACTCAGAAAGATTAGACTCAGTGATGACATAGTCTACACATTGTGGTAACCTTTAAGAATCTACCTCAATATTTAAGGTTGAAAGAAACTCAGTAGGAAAACTAAAATTAGGAGGAAGAAGGTAGGAGTTATGCTTGTGTTGTATATTCACCCAGAATGGGGTACATTTAGTGTACACTTAGTGCAGGTGTTCATAAATCTGGCCCACATTTGTAATATCTTGCAAACAATGTATAATATCTCAGCAACCACTGAAGTTGCACAGATACCATCAGCAGCATTTTTTTATCCAGCTGAGAGTTTCATGTGAGGCTAAGAAGTTCTGTCTGTGCTAGTTGGTTGTCAAGATATTCAGAAAAGTATGAAATGTATGACATTATAAATAAATATTATATGAACAATTAATTCTTTGCCTAGATTAGACAGCGTTAAAATTTCAATTTAGTTGTATTTTCCATTGTGTAAGCTTTAAGATGTAATCTTTTAATACTTTGTATGTAGCATGGTTTTGGAATTATTGATGCAAATATGAACAAAGAATACGTGATGCCTAGAGGTGTTAGTAAGATGGAACTGCAGAAACACCTGGAGGCATCACTCTCTTTTCGTTATGGGCACCCGGGTTTTCATCTTCGGCTTCGGTGCCACTGCTGCAGTCCTACTAATCATGGTATACCCCCCGGCTTCCAATAATAACTGACCTGCCAAATCATCAAGCACTAAAAATGAATGGCACTGAGACAATGAATCAGTAACTATCTGTCTCCAGTGCTGGCAGTTGTTGCATGCTCCTCAGCAAATTCTGACCTCTGTGGCCATGATGTTACTTTCAGAATCCACCAACGCCTCTTTTGGAATCTGATGAGCAATAGCACAAGCTGGCTTAACCCAGCATTTGGTTCATCCCACAATGCAAGTTCAGTTTACCAAAAGTTGTCTAGTAAGGAGGTGTATCCCTATACACAACAATACAGTGAACTGAAATCATTGAGCTGTACATAGCAGTGCTGTGCTGTTACATCCGTATTACATAACTGTCTGTATTTCTATGATTCATAACCTAAACAAGGAGGTAAATGTACAAAATATATACTTCAGGTGGAATTAGAAGCTTTTAACTAGGCAAGTGCAATATGAGAAGCATACATCACTGCAAACACAGCTTCACTGATGGCTAGCTTGTACATTTGTATTGTATTTGTGTGTTGTGTGCTGAGAAACTTCCTGTGCATCTGTCAGATGGTCATGGATATCCCACTGTCTTGCCTGTGTGCCATCTTGATATTATATTTCACACTTCCTCCATGCAGAGTATGCTTTTTTTCTTCAAAGCAGTATCTCATTAATATCCACTTCACATTGTGCATTGCAAGGTATACAACACAGTCTCATCACTCTTCCTTTCTTCAGTGCTGTGTCACACACCACAGTGAGATGTGCATGTTTGTGTTTATATATTGTGACTTTCTAATGAAAGTGCAACTGAGTACTGAGCGACCCTCATAGGCCGGATAACAAAACATTGCAAAAGCTTGCTCAAGAACAACACTCATAGTTACAAACATCAGAAAAGAAAGAACCTATGCAAGGGTTTAAGTCCCCTGTACCCTGCACCCCTCACCTCACTACATATATGTCTATATCCATATCTATATGTGTATATCTGTATCTATATCTATATGTGTAAGTGTAGGTACATATATATATATATATATATATATATATATATATATATATAGAGAGAGAGAGAGGGGGACATAGATAGATATAGATATAAATGTAGGTAGATATATAGAGATATAGATAAATGGACAGATAGTTAGACAGACACATATGCCAACTCTAAGACTGATGTATTTCAGGGAAAAAAAATATCCCTGAGATACTGCACTGTCAACCTTTAAGTTAAAATCCTTGTATTCCCATATTAGTGATCACACATAAGATTGTCAGCACTGCAGTGCTGAATAGAAGGCTGGAACCTGTATTCTCCCTGAATATGCATGTGAGCTGCACAATCTGATTTGCCATATGTTGGGCATGTATAGAAATCTGTTATGTCAATCACAGGCATCTATATGGTATCTATTATTGGTAAATGGATTTTTGGACTGCATAGATCTTGAATGTGTGTTAGCAGGGTTTACAGAACTGATGACCTGTCCATCCCTCAGTGACTGAATAAAAATATTCATGTACTGTAATTCCCACTGAAAATTAGCCTGCCACTTCATGGCATCATATCCGGCTGCTGGGAAACTCAGACAGTTGAAAAACAAATGGCCTCTTTTTTTTTTTTTTTTTTTTTTTTTTGCTCACTAAACAAATCTTTGCTGTTAGTAATCATAAATTAAAGTAAGTGTGTTTGTGTGTGTGTGTGTGTGTGTGTGTGTGTGTGTGTATACTCGTGTGCTTGCATCATTGAAACAGAGAGAGAGAGAGAGAGAGAGATTGCTGACTACAACTTGCAGTCCACTAGGAAAGTTTTATTTATTTACTTTTTTTTTTAAATAAGATTGAAGAAACTTTGGCAGTATTGACCGAATGTAATTCCTATTAATTTATCAGGGAAAATTGATAGAGTAGCACTAAGCAGCAGAATCATGGACTGTAAAGAGGAGGGATTGATATGCCATGCATTTGTTTTGAATGTGGAGGAAGAGTTGCTGTGCATTGCATTATATAACACTCCATTTATTTATTTTTCTTTCCTTCATTTGAGGATATGTGTCTGTGAGATTTCTGTCTGCATTTGTGAATGCATGTGTGTGTGTGTGTGTGTGTGTGTGTGTGTGTGTGTGTGTGTGTGTGTGTGTGTGTGTGTGTGTGTGTGTGTAGACATTAAATACTTGTACAGCTTATATTATAGATGTAAAATACTTCTTCCATCAATAACTATATATACTACATCAGGTTTGAAATGTTTGTTGAAGAAATTATAGTAGTTACGTATTAACGCAACCACATTCTAAACAACTCTGTAACTTCGCATTTGGCTCATTTTCTTAACAGAAAAGAAATCCTGCATCTGCAAACAAGTCAAGGAAGCCATAAAATACAACTTCCTCGGATAACAGTGACACTCACAGCAAATAAAAAAAAATAGTAATCTGTACAATTTATTTCATTGTGTCACTTTTCTCCATGGCTCTTTGCTGACAAAGGGTTACTAGCTAGTTGGACGTTCGTGGTAAAGAAATGTCGGTACTTACGTCATAAGTACATATAAATGTATAATGAACTTTTAGCAAACTAGTCATGACATTTCTTGTGAGCTTTAGCATCTTATATTTTAGGACAGACTATATAATTTCACAATGCATGCATTTTCAAGATAGCCAGCTAGTCTTGCTCCTACATTCTAAGCCAGGATGAACGCTGAGTCTTTAAAAAGTTATCAGTTTTACAAAGTCATACTTAACACACCTTTATAAGTTTAGCACCACTTTAACAACAGTTTGTGCCAAAAATGATAAATAAGGTGGGATACAAGACAGAACTCCTTCTAATAAAAGCTAACAAGGAAGAGGATTTTTAATGAGTTGTACAGATTACATTAAGAATTAAAAGACCTAGTGAACGATTCCTTTCTTGTATTTTTTTTTTTTTTTTTTACTGTCAAACTTGTCGTGTTGTCCAACAAGGTTTTACTTCATGCCTGGCCACCATTGATCATAGAAGCAGGATTGCTTTTATGTTTACAGAATGAGCTACCTTGACTGTCATCTTATTATGTGGTTGCGATAATACGTAGCTAATTTTTTACATATTATCACATGAAGTAAAACTAGTTGGATAACACTAAATTTTTGACAGGAAAACGACAAAAAAGGAATCTTTCACCGGATCTTCATTTCAGAGGGCTGCTACATACCATTCAAGGATCGGGAGTACCTGATGTCAGTCTCTACCATCTTAACATCAAGTCACATGGTGCTTTAGAATGTGGTTGCGATAATTTTTATTTATTTTTATTTATTTAACATTTGTTAACCGGGCTAGTCTGACTGGAGGCATCTCCATTTTCAGCAGAGGCCCGGGGAGAAAAGCTCCACATGGTACAAACTGTTTATAACATAAAAATGATAAGAACAAAGTTTGATTGGATGAGCAGGTATAGTGCCACAAATAGGATTAAATCCTGGTTAGTAATACATATATATATAGCAGTTTCGGACAAATATGAAAGAAAAAAACATGATAAATAAGAATAGAAAAAGGAAATAAAAAATATAAGAACCACATAATAGTGAGCAGGTAAAGAGTAGAGGAAGATAGAAGGAGAGAGATTGCTGCGGTCATGGTTAGTCAGGATTGAGACATGGGCACAACCAGTGTTTTTTTAGGTGTATTTTAAGTTTTTGTTTAAAGAGAATAGGAGATGTGATGGAAGTGAGTTCAGTAGGAAGCTGATTCCAAGACTTACCAATGGTGTTGGAGAAAAGGGAGTCACCGGCTGAGTTATTAGATTTACATATAGTTACTAGAAGTTTGTTAGACGACCGAAGGGAATTGAGGTTTGTATAAGGGGTAAAGAGATTAGAGAGGATAGGTGTATTGTTAGGTTGGTAGAATATCCTGTGGACAAAGGTAAGTTGAGAGAGTGATAGCATGTTGTGTAATTCAAGCCAGTGAAGTTGCTGTAGGTTCAGACAGTGGTGAGTTCTATATTTATTTCCGGTAACAAATCTAGCAATGTTATTAAGAGTGTTAGCCAATTTAGAGAGATTGTTTTTCTTTAGGTTAGTGTAAATAGGTGAAGCATAGAGGAGAGTAGAAATAAGATGAGAGTGGGCGAGTGTAGATTTAGCATTGGATGTTAAGAATGTTTTAATTCTGTAGAGGGAGCCCAATTTTTTATTGACAGTTTTAATGGTATTGTTAATATGAGTATCAAAAGTAAGGCTGTTGTCTATTGTAACACCTAGCAGCTTAGTGGTAGAATCAGGGGATATAAGGGTACCGTTGCTAGATGAGATGGAGAATTCTAATGGGGGGGACCTAGAAGTGGGCTTAAATAGGAGGAGTTTGTTTTTTTTAGCATTCAAGAGTAAACAGCGTTTTATGAACCATGCCTCAACTGTGTTGAAGACATTTTGAGTAAGGGTTTGTAACTCAGAGGTAGTTTTAGCAGAGCAGATAAGTGTGGAGTCATCAGCATATTGAATGCATGTGGCTTGGGGTAAAGCCAATTGAAGGTCATTTATGAATAGAGAGAAAAGAAGAGGACCTAGAATAGAGCCCTGGGGAACACCAAGTGTGATTGGTAGCAGAGATGAGAGTTTGTTACCCCAGAGGACAGCCTGCTTTCTATTGCTGAGGTATGAGGCAAACCAGTGTATAGCCTTGGGTTCAAGAGAGATAGATTCCAGGATTTGTAAGAGCAGGGGATGGTTGACCGTATCAAAGGCTTTGGAAAGGTCTATAAAGAGTGCTGAAGATAGGTTGTTATTATTGTGATTTTTATTGATAAAATCAGTGAAGGAAAGGAGAGCAGTGGTAGTACTGTGAAAAGGCCTAAAACCGTGTTGGCAGTTGGACAGAATATTATGTTTAGTTAGGTGACCCATTAGTTGATAGTGTATGCATTTTTCCATAATCTTTGCTATTGGTGACAAGAGAGCTATGGGCCTATAATTAGAGTACTCATTGGAGTTGCCACCTTTATGTAAGGGGATGATGTATGAGATTTTCCAGATATCAGGAATGGTTTCTTCGCTAATAGTTCTGTTTATAAGGATGGATACCGGGTAGGCTATTTTGGTTGCTGCTTTTTGAAGGTATTCGGCAGGAAGTTGGTCGGCAGAGGGGGTACATGGTTTAAGTTTTTGGATACATTTTTGGATAAAGGAGGTAGAGATAGGTTGTAGTTTAAAGGTGGGGAGATTAGCAGAAGTGAGATCAGGGATGGATGAATTATCAAAGGAAAGATGAGAGGCCAGAGAGTTAATGGTTTCAGTAAAGAAGGAGTTAAAGGTGTTGGCAGTTTCTAGGGTTGTATGTTTTTCTGACTCAGAGGGGGAGGGAGTAGTAGTCTGTCCAGGGTGAAGAAGTTTATTTAAGGTTGCCCAAAATCACTGTGGTTTATTCGTATTAATTTGTTGGAGATTACTATAGTAGTTTTTTTTGTCAGAGATTATGGCTTTTTTGGTACAATTTCTTAATTGTCTAAATATCAGTTGATCAGAAGGAGATTTGCTCAATCTCCATTTTGTCCAAGATTTGTTTCTAAGTAACATTTTTTGTCTTGTTTCTTTAGTTAGCCAGGGGGCAGGTTTAGTTTTAACTCTGATGGTTCGTTCTGGTGCATGATTGTCAAGGATTGTTAAGAATTTGGAATTGAAATATTCAACAGCATCTGCAAGTGGGAGAGTTTTTAGAGGGTTCCAGTTGCAGGCATTTAGTTCAGATAAGAAGAGGAGAAGGTTAAAGTGTTTATTATATCGTGAGGTCTTAAAGGCTGGGGTGTTAGTGGTAATAGTCTTTTGTCTTATGATATAGGTTAGATAGTGGTCACTAATGTCATCTGGTAAGGTACCTGCAAGGTAAGATTGTCGTTGTCTGTTAATTAGAATCCAGTCTAGTATACTTTCTTTGTTGTTAGGTTTATTGATCCTAGTAGTGGTGTTAATTATTTGTGAGTAGCCATGCAGATTAATATGGGTGGCGGGGTTATTTGAGTTAATTAAGGACCAATCGAAGTTTAGGTCTCCTAGTATGATAGTTTCTTGAGGGTAATTTGAAGACGTCCAACTAAGGATGTTTTCAATTGTAGTAGTGTTATTTCCGGGGGGTAGGTAGTTACAGATTATAAAGATTGATTTATTTGGGTTAATTTGCAATTTAGCAAAAAGAAGTTCAGCCTTGGTATCCACTTGTGGTTCATAGGGAACTAAGGATAAGTGTAGTTTAGTCTTAAATAGCAGTGCTATACCCCCACCCTTGTGGGTATTTCGATCCTGTCTCACAATATTGTAACCTGGGGGAATGATTTCATTGTCCTTAGTACAGGGTTTTAGCCAGGTTTCTGTCAGACAGAGAATATCGAAGGAGTGAAGATCAAGAAGAGAATGGAGATGTGTGACTTTGTTGTTAACACTTTGTATGTTTAGGTGTCCTATAAGCAAAGCATTAGATTGAGAGGTAAGGGATGGAAGGGAGGGGCTAGAAATAGTAGGTCTAGCATCAAGAGAGGTAGCTCTGGGCCCAGGGTTGGGATGTATGTCACCATCTATTAGGGTAGAAGGGTTAAACTGGAAATGTGGTATGAAGGAGAAGTTAGCAAGGTGTTTTATTCTTTTTGAAGTGAGGGTATTCAGTTTAATATGGGAGAGTCGATGATATTTGGCAGGGAGATAGGAAGGGGTGGATGTAATATTTGAATGAGATAATTTTAATATTGAAAGATTTGAGGCTGTTTGCCTATGAGGGTAATTAAAGTGGTAAATACATTCATCTTCATAAGACGTAAGGAGATAAGGTAGTGAAAGAGCTAGGGAAGAAATAAGTAGGAGTGATAGTTTACCTAGGATATTTCTAGTTGTACTGATCATATATTGGGGTTTGCTATTTTTGGATGGCATTCTGAGGTGAGGAGCAAGGAACTTTGAGTAGAGGTAGGTATATAAGATGGGTAAAAGAGGAAAGGTAAGTAAAATGCTGGGAGGTAAAAGGCTATAGGATGGGTAAAAGAGGAAAGGTAAGTAAAATCCTGGGAGGTAAAAGGCTATAGGATTAGGATGGGGCAGATATACAAGAGAGCTAATAAGAGTGGGAGGGCAATGGTAAGGGAGGTTACGTAATGAGGGTAGGTAGGTGGGATAGGGTAGAGCAGTAGGGGGTGTGGTTAGTGAAGTATAAGTGTAGGGATACGTGGGGTGGGTGGGATAAGGGGTAGGGAAGGGAGCGAAGCGGGGCAGAAACAACTACTGGAGAAAGCGTAGCCAATCAATCCAGAATGAGAGCTGCATCACCAAGAAGCTTGGTAAGGTAGGAAATACAGTCTGGGTGAGAAGTTAGAGAATCTGGCGATACAAATGTAGATGTAAAAGCCCTTTACAAGGCAAAAGCTTAAGATGGAGAGATAGGGTGTGAATGTGAGTATTATCTAACTATCTAAGGTAAGGTGCAGGAGAAAGGAAAATGAAGCAGGGAAGCTAGAAGTGGATATAGTCTAAAGTAGGTGAAGGAGGAGAAGAGTGGGGGCTAGTAGGAGAAGCAGCAAGGTAATAGATGAGAAATAGAAGAAAAGAGAAATTATTGGGCTAAAGAATAATAAATAGGGGGGAGACAGCGAGGGCACAAAGCTGTGTTATACCGCCACCTAGTGGGCAGATGGAAGATACTGAAAGTAACCTAGGCAAGGAATGCGTAGGTGGGGAAAGAAAAGGTAGAAACAGGGGAAAGGACTATCAGGTGATACTGGGCCGGGAAAGGAGTCTGGCTGCTGGAATACCTGATTCAGAGGCAAAACAAAATGTACAGGCCAATGAACAAGTATTATCTTACAAAATGTGCCAAAAGTTCAAACATACTTTGTCAACTATTGTAGTAGCAGGTGAAAATCAGTGGGGCAGTAGAAAAGACAGACGGTCCAACTTGGCCAAAGCCTGAGGTAGTTCAGGTGGTCCTTAGAGGCCAGGTATGTTCAGTAGTGGAAGGCTGTGGGTAGATTGCTAGGAATGTGAAAGAGGTAAGAGAAAGGATATTAATATTGTATTAGCCCAGCAAAGGACTTATAATACACAGTTGAGATTAGGTAGTACAGCACTACTGCAAATAATTAAAAAGCTGTAATCATATTTTCTAAGAGAAGTTACACTAAAGGTCAGGAGAAAAAAACATTCAGTTTAGTTATAATACCAGTAAACTGAAAAAGACTCACGTAACATACATCAGTTCTAGCAGCAATTAAAACATCCTGTAACTCGTCAGAGTTATACAAAATAAAAAGATTGGTGTAACATTTTAAACTAGGCAGGAACTAAGACAGCTTAAATCATCAGTATAACACAGTTTCAAAGCACAGGTATATCTGGAAAACAGTGCTAGTGAGTCGATAAAGAAAAAAAAGGTAGTTTAACGGGAATTGGACAAAACTGCGTTGCACTTAACCTTATCACAATAAAATGCAGAGGAAATGGTTGATCAAACTATTCCAAGAAAATATATACATATGCCCCCGACTTAGATTCATTGACTGGGATTAGGCATGCTGTTCAGCCCCCGTAATTACATTCAAAGGGGGAAATTAAGCATAGTGCTAATGTAGCAACAAGGGAGCTGAAAGCTCGCTTTACAGAACTACGCAGTCCTGGCCACGTGGACGGACCCAATGCACAGTTCGCTGATAGGGTATTAACAGTTAAAGTAGTGGGAATATAACAATAAGAAGTTCACTTAACAAAAAGAAGAAGTGGAGTGAGCCATAAACAATGCTGAATGTTAAGAAAAACAAAATAAAACTGTATAGCCAGTTGGAACGCTTATAGGTAGTCACTGGTTTATTAGCGATTGAGGTAGTCAGTACGCACAATATAGTACGATTCTCTTGACTTTGACTAGTACATTTGCCTAGGTTAACAGATTGAGAAGATTGAGACTCAAGTCGCTAAGACCAATTGAGTTATAATTACAGCGCTAATTACGTAAGTACTGAAATTATTTTACATCAAAATGCATAAAAATACATACAGTGATTTAAAGAAATAAACATTAAACAATTTAACAGATAACCCATACTCTAAGAGGAATTATGTTCCCTCGGGGTGTATGTTATTGAGGAAATAATGCCTTTCCAGTGGTGTAAAAGCCCTCTGACTGAGGTGTAGGGCCTCAGAACACCCCTAAGCATGCACTATTCCTGCAATAAAGCACACACCCTGTTAAGTATTATTGCTTGCATTCTACATAGTTATGACACTGTGTGCAGTTTGCTCAGTCCATTTCAGCAATACATGTGAGGTCAGAGATAGCCCAGTACCATGAATAGTTGTCCTGGAGTGCATGTTACATTACAATGCTGTGTAGCTGCATAGTATTCACATTGTAGCATACATGTCTGTTGCAGTTCATGTTGCAGGATTCTAACATTACAATGCTGTGTAACTGCACAGTATTCACATTGTAGCATACGTGCCTGCTGCAGTTCATGTTTCAGAATTCTAACATTACAATGCTCTGTAGCTGCACAGTATTCACACTGTAGCATACGGGGTCTATATCAGCATTTCGAAAATTTAATAGTTTGAATCACTAAATGTCAAATGGACATGATCTAACTATTCAATTTTCGAATGCGTATACAAAAAAAAAAAAAAAAAAAAAAAATTAAAGGGTGTAGCAGGGGGGCAAGCCCCCCTGCACCCCACACCCCCTGCTACTCAAATATACCAACTGTGAGACCGCACTACATTGAAGTAAATGGAAATCTCCCCTTACGGAGATTTCCGTTTACCCGGTCGACGTTCTGCACTTTTGGCATTCTCGAGGCAACAATATCAGATTCGATATTGTCAGAGTTCAAGATGCTGATGGGAACCCAGCATACTTGTCTGCTGCAGTTCATGTTGCAGGATTCTAACATTACAATGCTGTGTAGCTGTACAGTATTTACACTGTAGCATACTTGTCTGCCGCAGTTCATGTTGCAGGATTCTAACATTACAATGCTGTGTAACTGTACAGCATTTACACTGTAGCATACATGACTGCCGCAGTTCCTGTTGCAGAATTCTAACATTACAATGCTGTGTACCTGCATAGTATTTACACTGTACCATACATGTCTGCTGCAGTTCGTGTTGCAGTATTCTAACATTACAATGCAGTGTAGTTGCACAGTATTCCTACTGTACATACATGTCTGATGCAGTTCATGGGGCAGAAAACATGACAATCTTGATGCTCATGAGGCTGCCAAATGTCAGACCTGTGAAAACTATTTTGCACTATACACACTGGGCAATGCATTGCCATGTGAGTGTTGTAGCTCACACACACACACACACACACACACACACACACACACACACACACACACACACACACACACACACACACACACGTGCTTGCGTGCGCACAAACACACTAACAACCAGTATGTTCCTTGGGTAATTTTGCAGCACAACTCTCTCTTTCAGACTGCTAGTTTTGATTTATCTGTTTCCAACTGTTTATAAGCATTACCTCTCCTCGGTACACTAATATGGTTCTGTTCTTTCAGGTCTCGCTTGCCTACAGCAGCTATATGCTCAGACCATCATTCGCTATGCCACTGCTCCTACTAACCAGTCACCCTTGTGATTTTATGAAGTATCTTCTTGTCCACAATCCTCACGGCTCAACTCAAACTGTAATCATATCTGATTCTAATTTTTGCTTTTTGTTCAGTTTCTTAGTGTTATTTGTCTGCACTAGGATATTTTCCATAACATAGCAAGTATGCAGTGCTAGGGACATTTCATCATTTTGTTGTTTGTAAGGGACACTTGTGGAAATAAGCATCAGCACATTTATTGGTTCATGCTTTTTGGCACATATGGAATGGTAGTGTGTTTGACTGTCTGAATATGCTGATTTCACCTCACAAATGGAAGTTGGTACTCTCTGCCACTTTAAACCATATCTCCGTAACTGTACTGATGTATATATTCTCACTTGTGAGGTGGGCTTGGAAGGAATATAAATTCATTTTTTTTATTTAGGCTCCTGGCACTCAGCAGTAATACCTTGAGGTTCAGTTGAGTGGATTTTGCTATGTAGGTAGGTTTGTCAATTTGGCATTGCCTTAAAAATGCACCATAAGGGTGAATAAAGTTTTAGCCAGTATTTGAAAGCCTAGAGGGGACAGGTGCATATAATCCTTGGCAAAGCAACATGATCCGTTAACCATGTCCTCCCAAGCTGACAAATATTGGAGCCCCTTAGAATGACTCCAGAAAGGCAGCCAGTCATTAAAATAAATCATCTTTTGCTCATACTGTGACATCATCTTTGATGATGGTAATATGCTGCTCACTGCTAGGCTTATACCAGCCTGAGGCACATAGTTTGAGAGTTCCATAATGTGTCTCTACATAAAGTCCAGGAAGGTACATCTCAGGTTATTTACACCTACAAGGGCTATCATACTGGTACCTATAGTGTAATGACTTGAGTGCATGTGCAATTTGGCAGATCCTTGCTTAAGATAAGCAGCTAACTATCACCTTCTCCCTGTTCAGCCTGGTTAGGGGGCATCAGTATGTCTTACATGGATGGTTAGAAGGACATCAGTACATATTCCAGAAATTGTTTTAATCATCCAGCACCTGTTTAATAAAAAAAAATACGTTCTATCTCTCAGGAGCCTTCTGCCTTGTATTTTCTGTTTTGTTTTGTTTTTCATATTTTCTTGTTTTCATATATTCCTCTTGTTCTTTTTTTGCTCTTTCTCTTTTTCACTGTCTTTCTTGTGAATTTACTTATTTATTGAAAGATTTTACTTAATTTCCTTGAGATATTTGAGTACTCTATGGTTTCCTGTGAGATACTTTAGGATTTCTATTGCACTACCCACTTCCCTTTTTCATGACTGTACATATTTAGCTCTTACACATTTCCTTTCCTTTGCATCTGATAAGACCATAAACTATTTTGTTGCCCTTTTTTATATTGCTCCTGCCATTAATCCTAGAAAAAAAAATGAAATCTCCAGATCTGTACCCAATACCAAGTGTTTGGTTTCATTAGATGTGTATACAAAGATAACTTCTTGTTTCCTGTCCTGATGGTGATGTATTTCCTGCACAAGCCATTATCCCACCTGCCTGCTTACTACACTGACACACTATTTGTTTACTTTTACTGGATCCCGGATTCACTCCCATGCATTTAGCACATTGGGCAACAAGTGCCCTTCAGCACTCATTGTTTCCGTAGCAGGTACGGGTTTTACGGGCTCGGGTTGCTAGCCCGAGGCCCAACCCTCCTCAGCGAGTGCACCACACACTCACACCTAGGGCAAATTTAGATTGACCAATCCACCTACTGCGCGACAGCGCTAACCGCTACACCACTGTGGCGTCCTTGCTCACTTTTAGATCATGTTATTTAAAGTAATCCAGACCTCGTTTCTCTTTTTGTCAATACCACTGCTCCCTTTCCAACTGTGTATTTCTTCCACAGTTTATTGTGTCTCTCTCATGCATTATTCTGTATTTATAATCATAATTTAAGTTGACATTTTCAGGCCATCCCTCTAATGTTGACAAGTCTCTGTTATTTCTAAATTGTGTTCATAGGTTTATAGGTGTTTACTAGGCTAAGCATGGGCCCGGGAGAGGAACCATTTACAGGTTAGTTGAGTCCATTAGAGACATAGGTGCCAAACCAGGGATACATTTCTGGTTTCCCATCCAACTGTCCATGTTGCACTTGAATTGGGTTAGGAAGAAGCTCTGCTTCACATGGATGGGGAGCCTGTTCCATAAATGAGGTAGTCTCTGGGATACATACCTATCTGTTCAGCAGGTCCTATTTATATCACAAGTTACATATCAAACCTACTGTATGTTTTTATGTCACCAGGCAAAGTGCATACTTGGCCTTTCTGATCTTTATTTCATTGATATTTACAGACAGTGGAAAGAAACTGCCTTAAACTGCTTTATATGGTATCTTACTGGTTGCAGTCTTTTCATCTGAGTAGACTCTTTGCTATGAGACCTGGAGTAATTTTATTTAGCCGGCATTTTAACACTGTTGCCACCTTTTGACTCACTTAGGTGTAGCTTATTCAGTAACTTTTTGAGAGGTAGTGTGAAATGTCTTGTTGAAGTCAAAGCAAGACAAACTTATAGCTGCTTTCCAGAAAACTCCTGGCAGCTTTTCTAACCTTTTCAGATTTGTCTGGAATGACCATCTGTGTGGAACCATGTTGACCTTGGCTTTGATCCACAGGTATGTGCCTTCTGTTTGGTGTTATTTATTTAGTCTATTATCACACTTTGCTGTACATGGTTTTATGCTGTATATTTTACATTGCACTGTTGTATGCTACTTTGTGACATTGATGTAAACATTTGATCTCTTGTATATTCATGAAGGTGCTGTCTAAACATCTGCCTAGCATCCTGCAACTGATATTGTGTATTTGTGCACACATTTTCCTTTCACAGCTGTGTAGTTGTCTTATGCTATCACTTTTAGACCTGTGTTACACATTTATTAATTTGAAGGGTGTTTTTCACCACCACAGTGCCAGTCTATAGAAAGGCATGTGCAATGTCTTTCTAG
Organism: Protopterus annectens; assembly: GCF_019279795.1. Lineage (NCBI taxonomy): Eukaryota > Metazoa > Chordata > Ceratodontiformes > Protopteridae > Protopterus > Protopterus annectens. The sequence continues at coordinate 107,813,247 of NC_056734.1, forward strand.
GCTTTCTTACCCTTACTCACATCATGTGTGCATTGCATGTTTTCCCACCTGATTTTGGCATATATTTCCTTTCATGCTGACCTTTAAAGACATGCTGTGTATCTCGAGACAAAACATTTATTCTCTAGCCCTTTTTATGTTAACTGCTTGACCTTATCACGGCATGGTGCTAAGAGTACTGCAATCCATTAGCCTTTTTATGAATACCAGTCCTTGATCTATTTTAACAGTGTATTCTGCAAACATTTCATCTTTGTGCAAATATTTTCTGATCTTAGCATTCATGTCCTTTACAAAGTTTCTTTTTTATTTTAAGAATTCTGCTTCCAGCTGCTGGAAATTGTCAAACTGAAAGAATCCACAGTGTGTTTCATAGTCTGCCATTACAAATACCTACTTGTTCTTGTAAAAGAAGGAAATATATATTTGTGGTACTCTTACTAATGCCCATGAGTGACTCGGATCCTGTCTGCAACTGTGCTTCCAATATGTATAAAACATCTGATTCATCTTCAGCTCTTAGCTGCTTTCTCACACACAGGTTTTGTGGAACTGAACTGCCTCTGCCTCCTTAATAAATCCTTACATTTTAAATTTCTAGAGTGTTCTAGTGCAAGGAGCTCGTCCAAAAACATAAATTACATGCACCCCTTGGGTCTGTCCAGGCAAGATATTCAAAAGACAAGTCATCATTAGTTTATATCTGCGACCTTTTCCAAAAAGAATTACAAATATATTTTATCCATGACAAAAGCAGTAAGGATAGCATTCCCTGGCATCATTTTTAATGTGGAAATGTAGTTTTACATTAAGAGAAATTTAAGACATACTGAAGCATAATAAATGTATACAAAAAAATAACAGTAGAAAACACATGGCATTAGCTACCAGTTCAAGTCATGCAGAGTAGGAGCTTAGAAACAGAAAATAAACAAAAACAGAATTGTTTAAATAAATTAAACTAGAACTAGTTTGCATAAGTGTCCTCGGATCTGTGCTTATACATGTTGATGACAGCATACTGCACTGCAATGAATGAAAATACACACATTCACACATACAAAAATACACATATGCTCACACAAACTTGCATGCAAACACAAAAAGCACACACTCACAGACATGCACAAACAGATGCACATGTGCAAAAAACACATATATCCATACACAGGCAGACAAGCAGATACACAAAAAGACAAACACAGACTCATTCAAGAACAAACACACTCACACACATATGCATGTGTGTGCACACAAACACATGCACATATACATGCAAACACACACACATGGACATGCACACGCATAATTATGCACGCCCGCACACACACACACACACACACACACACACACACACATGCATTGCTATTGAATAAATTCCAGCACTATATAAATTGTTCTTTTACAGGCCTAATTTCTTTGAGTGCAAAGCTGGGCATTAGGGGATGGAACAACTGATTACTTTCTTTATAAGGCTATAATGGAGTATGGGTAACTATCTTTTGCTGGATAACTATCTTTTTCCAAACATGGTTATCACAAACAAGCCAAATTATGTGTCGTATTGTGGAGCTTTGATAAACATGCTTCATAAAGCACTGTACTAACTTAAGGCATGAGCTGCAGAAAGACATAAGTCTATCTCAATAGAAATGAGTTTCATGAATGTTCTAGTGAACTGCACTCTTGATATGAGTCTTTGGAAATGTTCTCAGCTAACAAAGTGGAAGCAGCTCTCTCTATTGCCTGAGGTTAAGTCACCTCTTTTTTGCCTCCAGGACAAATTCTCCCTAAACATATGAATGGAATGTACCCTACAATGTACCCTGATCAATCTGAAAGAGGCAAAGTTTTCTGACTAAGATGGTTTCTGGACTAAAATACTAAAAACTCTAACTCTCTACTCTGTCTCATACTGACATTCGAGATGTGATTTATGTGGTAACCTTTTGAGCAATGGCTGTCCCAAAGCCTTTTAAACCTCTTACACCTTTGCAGAAACAATGTGCTAACACTCGTGACAAGAATCTGAGCCACCATTGCAAGAGCAACAACCCCTGCTTATGTGACAAACTCATAACGCCAGTGCATTTTCTACCTTTCAAATGAACTTCTTCTCTCTCTGCATGAAAATTATCACTCTATATGTTTTCAAAACTAGATATGATTGCATGGGAGACCATAAATTCATGCCTGGGGTATGTGCAAACAATCTCCTTATCAGGCTCATAGGTATGTACTAGGCTAATGGCACTGGGGCCTATGTAAGCCTAGCCTAAAATGATTCCCTGGCATCATGCTGCCTGACATTAGTTCCCAGTGCCCCTATCAAGCAAGGCCACTGAAGAGATCCCCAGGAGAATTTTTTATTGCCTATCCACACATCAAGATTTTCTTGAAGAGTGCTAGTGAGGTATTCTGCTTGAAGTGAATGGGAAGTCTGTTCCAGAGCATGGGTAGTCTCTGGGTTAGGAACCTGTCCCTCCAGCATGCTCTGTTTATTGTGGTAATGAGGTTGAGGTCTCTGGAGCATATGGCATGGAGGGATTGGGATTTCTTCAGATGTAGCATATCTAACAGCTCTAGGTCAGATATGGCTTTGTAGGTCAAGCATAGAGCATCTGCAAGTAGGTGATAGGAGACAAAGTATAGCTGGTGTTTTTGGAGTCTATCCTTATAGGGCATGTGTTTAAGGCCCAGGATCCTCTTAGTGAGGTATTTTTGTGGCCTTTCCAGTTGTTGTAGGTGTCTAGTGAGGTACATGCCAAATGGGGTGTTGTATTCTATAATAGGTCTAATGATGGACGAATAGAGAGGGATTATGACCTCTTTCTTGCTGGATGAGAAACCCTTTGTAATGAGATGTACCACATAGAGGGAATTTCTGACCACAGTGACAATGTGGTTGTCAAAGGAGAGGTTGCTGCCAAACTGTGTCCCCAGATCTCTTTTCAGACCTTCGGTGTTTTGTGGACTACTGCCGATGTGGTAGTTCATGGGCATCGCGTTTTTCCCAAAGGGAATGACGATGCATTTTTTGGCATTGAGCTTAAGGCCATGGTTCTGGCACCAGTCATTTGTACAGTGAGGCCTTTTTGTAGTATATCTACATCAGTTGGAGAGTCAATAATGGCTCCCAGTTTGCAATCATCTGCGAACTTGGTCAGCCAGAGTCCCTTTGTATTGGCTTGAACTTCAAAGAAGTAGATGCCAAACAGGAGAGGATCCAGGACCAATCCTTGTGGGACTCCACTTGTAACTGGTCGGTAGTCAGATTTAGAGTCTGCAACTTTCACAGTGTGGGTTCTATCAGTGAGCCAGTTTGCAAACCACCTTGTGACATAGGGGTTATGTCTAGTTTAGTGAGCCTATCTATGATTCCTGAGTGAGGGATGGTGTCGAAGGCCATGGCAAGATCAAGGTAGGCTGTATGAACTACCTTGCCTTCATCCACAGCTCTGATGACAGACACAAAGAAGTCTATCAGGTTGAGCAGGCATGATGTACCCTTCACAAATCCAAACTGTATGGGGTCCAGAGTTTGGAGATTCACTATGTCGTTATTTATAAGGTCCATGATGAAGCGTTCCATAGCCTTACATATCACACTAGTCAGGCTAATGGGACGGTAGTTCCCAGGATCTGTGGTCACTCCCCATTTGTGGAGTGGGATGACCATAGCGGTGTGCCATTCAGTAGGAACAAAGCCTGAAGTGAGGCTGTGATTGAACAGGGCACTCTAGTGTGGTGCCAGTTCACTTTGTAATTCATGTAGAACACAGCCGGGGATATTATCAGATCCCATGGAAGCTGTATTCTTGGATTTGTACAGTGCAGTTTTAACCTGTGCAGTGGTGATAATAGGAGCTCGGCATTCCTCTGGTATTGTGATAGGCCCTTTAGGGGGTGAAAGGGGGGTAAAGTTCGCACTGAACCTGTCGGCCAGTATATTGGCAATATCCGTTGGCTCGGTATATGTGTTGCCATTGTGCTGTAGCTCAGAGCAGATCTGAGTATTGCCATGTAGATTCTTAACATAACTATAAAATGCCTTGTGGTTATTTAGTATCTGCTGCAATTTTGTTTTCGTAGCTAGCTTTAGTGGATTTAATGAAGGATCTCAGTTTTTTGCTGAGGCTAACAAGGGAATTTTTCCAGTCTTGGGACTTCACCTTTTTCTGCAACAGTTTCTTTCTTCTGTTGTAGAGTTTGTTTATGGCATGGGACCACCAGATTGGCTTCTTTTTTTTTTTTGATTAGAACGTCTTGGTTCTGTTTGGTATGGCCCGTTCCATGCACTTGTGTATGTGTTCATACAGTGCATTGGTGTATGATTCAGCAGTCATATGCCTATTTTCCATTTACATGGGCATTGTGAAGTTAGCCACCTCTGTTTTTAGAAGCTCAAAATTAGCTTTGGAGAAGTTTTTCATGGTGGTTTCCTTTACAGGGGATGAGGGTGGGATGTGGATATCCAAGGTGATTAGCTTGTGGTCAGATCTGACCAGGGAGGAGTTGATTACTGCTGTAGAGCAACAGTCTCCCATGTCAGTAATGACCAGGTCAAGGATGTTGCTACCCCTGGTGGGGGTAAGAATAAGTTGGTCCAGGGCACTGGAATTAATGAATTCCAGAAAACGTTGAGCTAGTATGTTGGTACATGAGTAATTTTCCCAGTTAATGGAGGGGTAGTTAAAGTCCTCCAGTATAAGGGTATTGAGTTGTACCTTAATATTTTCCAGGGTGTTTAGAAATGTGGAGTGGGATTCTTGGGACATGGTGGGGAATCTATAGTAGGCTACAACCTGGATTGCAGTCTTACCCAGTGTTAGTTGTACCTGTAGTATCTCTGATGCGTTATGTTGGGCTACTAGTCTGGAGGTGTGCATATCCTTTATGAATATGGAGACACCAGTCCACCGACTTTAGGGGTTCGATCCAGGCTTTGTGACCGAAAAGTGTGGTATAAATTATAGCTTGGTAGTGCAGGGGTGCTCTCCAGTGCCTTGAATCAGGTCTCTGTTACTGCACAGATGTTGATGTTCTCCATTTTTAGGAGTGCTTCGAGCAAGTGCATTTTGAGATTTAGACTTGTAGCATTGAGTAGCATGCCGTCATATTGCATTTTTTTGTAGCTGTTATGGTAGTAATTTGGTCTTCAGGACATTGCCTAAAAAGGCACTATAGGGGTGGCAGGAGCCTTGGCCAGTATCTGGAGTCCTAGGGGTGACAGGTGCAGGCCATCTCTAGTAAATCCTTTAATAGTAAGAAGTGTCATAGCTAAGCTTCTTGATGATCATTCATCCCTAAATTTAGTCTGAGTCTATGAACTTATGAAGTCTGTTTTACACAACTTCCATTCTCTGGAAAAAATGCTTTTTGTCTGGGATGTCACCTGTTTAGGTGGCAGACAGCTGAAGGATGTTACATCATTCACATACCTAGTTATTTACCTGGACCAAACTTTCTCCTACTGTAAACATATTAAGTGGCTTTCCAACAGGCCTGCTAGGCAGATTTGGACCCAATTGTTGACCTACTTCTAGCATTTGTTAACCCCTATAGCATTAGATAAATGTTTATATGCAAATTGATTAATAACCATACACTTACAACAATAACATTAAAGAAACACACTAACTAAGCAGGCTTCTGAGAATTTTTCCTCAGGTAGTTACTAAATTTTGGAGGTGTGATGAAGAAGAAAGAAATAGCTAGGAACATGTTTTTTGGGAGTGTAATTATTTGGGAAATTTTAAAAATTCCTTACAGAGTACTCTGGCAGAAATATTGAGGGAGCAAATGGCTGTAACTGAGGAAGTTATTCTTTTGAGCTGTAACAGAGGATCTGAATCGTCTAAACATAGTAAGTCTTTATTACGTTTAATTCTTTTGGCTGCCAAACAAGCAGTTACTAGAAAATGGAAATCAAAGTCTAAACTAATTGAATTTGAAGTACTGAATATTGTAAAAGAGATTAAAAAATTAAAAAAGGGGACATTAGAAAAAGGAAGGAGCAAATTGCATAGAAATAAATTGAATTTGTGGGAACAATACATGCAGAATAATTTTCAGTAGGAGGAGGAGTGAGTTTTAAGGGAAGGCAGGAATCGAACAATTTAGGCAATGTTGGACTGATGACAATTATAAAAAAGAAAGAAAACGTGTGATGTATTTGTTTTCTTTTCTATTAATGTGTGTGTACCTATTTCTTAAGTGATAATTTAATAAAGGTGTTTCAAAAAATAAAATAAAAGAAAGAAATACACCAACTACAGTAGCCTTACAGAATGCATGCAGAGTACACAACATGACAGCAGGGCATTGATCCAACACATTAGAATAACTGATTCTTAAAGGTAATTCCCCTCTTTAATTCAGATTGTCCTTTGAGTTGAGCTATTAATAAAGTGAAAAATCTTTCCCAACGAGCAATGCTATCATGGACATTGGTTACCACCATCCGAATGTTTATCATTGTGGCTTGGATAGCTGGATTTCTTGGCTATACTAGGATTCTGAGCTTGCGATCTTTTTGCTTATCCTATCTGTATGCACCATCATCTGTTTGGTATGAGGAAGAAGAATATCATTGTACAAGCCACCTCCATTTCTCCAACAGCAACACCAGCTTTTAGTCCATTTGATGCTTCTCCTTTCACCTGATTTAATACTTTACACACAACATGACAAGAACTCACTCTAAATCTGCAGTTTTGTAACCATAAGAAGTACATATAGCTGAATGAATTAATTCATTTATTTTCTTTCAAGGGATCCAGTAGCTTCAGCCTAGAGAGATGTGCTTTAAGTACCATTTTGGTACTTAAATGAGTGAACTAACACTTATATGCAGGAATCTGTTAGCTATAGTCTCCCTCAGTTCCCATACTTGTACTCACCAGTTTCCTGATGCTAAGAACTGGGTACTCATTTTCTGCATTCTATATTAAACATGGTAGTGCCAGGTCAATCATTTGGTATTCATTTACTTATGAATTTCCTTTCATTTGGGTGATGTTTTTTGCAAACTAAATACTGTTGCTCACAGATGTAAATAGTGTCAAAGGTCTCTCGTTAGAATGGCATGCTTGTCACTCAGCTGCTGAAAGAAGTGGGGACTGTCTGGGTATATCTCAGATATTGTCTAATGCTTCTAGTCTTTTACTCCATGCTGAGCAATACATTTTCAGTTTACCTATCTGTATGCATGGGGAGCCCCAAAACTGTTTTTTCTTTACATAGGATATCCCATCCACAATAATATTTGGATAATTTGGGTTCCCTGTTAACAACTGTATTGTAAACTATTTCTTATTTGGACTTGGTAGGGGGTCTCAGATATGGACAAATTTCTAAACAGGGTATGCTTCCTAATAGTTTGGCTTTAAAGACTTTTCAGGGTTGGGAAAAGTGGACTTCTCAAGTTATCAGCCTCTGCAAATTGAAGATAGGTGGATATGTGTGTACTGATGACAGGCCATACTCTCCTAAAAGTATGCTAGAGTACTAGAGTGCTATTCATTGCACCATTCCACAGATATTCTGCTATCATGTTTTGAGTTTTTGCCTCCAAGACCTCATAGAAAATTTTAGTGAAATAAACTAATTTTGCAGCACTGATTTTTTTCCCACTTACGTGAAGGCCACTGTGGTCTTTACATGTGGACTAAGCTTGACCTATAGAAACTTTAGGTTGAAGACAGATAGCTGCTCATCATTTACTATTAGGTATTTTGGTGCAAATTTGCTCCTGGTGAAGCAACAGGCCCATGTAACTTCTAGCTTTACTGCTTCTTGATATGGTGAAACATTAATGTCTTCGCCACGTTAGTATTCAATCCTGAAACCTGTTAGAACTGTTTCAACATGGCTGTCAATACTGTTATTGTACACAAGGTGTTTGCAGGGCAGAAGACCATCATCTGCAAATATTAGCACTCACACTGTCTGATTACCACTCACACTGCCTGAGAGACCCCTTCCTTTCTAACTTGATGACTTCACACCAAACATTACATGGCCAATATGAAGACAGAAGAGGAAGGGGAATCCCTGCCTAAACCCTCTTGGCAGACAGAGGCAGGAGGGTTTTATTATAATATGCATTGTGCTGTCATAGATGCTTCTAGGAATCTGGCATGTCACAGCACCACTCAGATGTAACCCAGCTCAGTAGAATCAAACATCTTTCAAACTTCATTCAGATTACTGTGTTATGTCAGACCAATAAGAACTTTACTGTAATAAATGTGTTAAGGTCATCATATGATCAGTAATGGATCTGCCCTTTATAAAGACTGGTTGTGTTGAGGTCAGCAGTTTGGGCAGAAGCAGCTATAGCTTTGTGGTCAGCATTTTGTTAAAAAAAACAAGCCTGTGAGTTGCAGGTGATGTGGGTTCTTTAACCAGTTTGGGAAGCATAACTATCCCTACTGCCACTGTGGTGTCAAGCAGAGCTCTAAATTTAAACACTTACATGAAAAACCTGCAGCACAGGGTATGAAAGTTGCTTTTTGCAGACACCAGATCTCATCTGAAAGACTACTCAGTCTGAGGGTTTCTCTGATGGCATACTATTCATTGCTGTTTTTAATTCTTCCATGTTAAATGACTTTTCCCAAGAATATTTTGTCAGTATCCTTGAATATAAGAAGAGTTAGAGTTAGGGATATGTTTGTAGTTGACAAATACTCTCTACTAATATAGAGAGGAACAAATCCTCTGTCAGATTTCTCACTACTTTTCCACTTTTGCCACAACTTAGTGCTGCCACTCCCTTCATTAAACTGACAAGCTAATAATTTATCCAGTCTCTCATCAATGAGTCACTCTGTTGTCACTGTCCTGCACAATTATCTTTTTGTTTATTTATTTATGTATTTATTTTACTTTTTTTTTCTTTTTTTTTCTTTTCATCATTCACGTCTTGCTCCATTCCTTATTCTTTTCTGTTATTTCTTTTTTTTCTTTTTCTCCATTTGCTAACCAGGTAATATATTGGTCCATGGATCCTTTTCAGTCACAACTCAAACCAGAAGCACTTACACAATATTGCAATCACTGACATTACTACAGGTTGAAAATAAGACACAGTTATTGAGATATGTAAATAACAGTATAGCAATAATTATCAACTTTCCAATGTTGCTAATGCTAAAAACATTAATATTCTAGCTTAATTTTACATGTACAGTCTATTCATTTGTATATGAATGCACATCATTGCAAATTGAAGGAAAAGTATGTTTGAAGATATTCAGAGAGTGGTGCACCCAGTAGAGTCTGACATTCTTGGTAACAGATAAACTGGAGGCTGAGTCAATATATTTAGCTTTTGCCAATATTACAGTAATGCTTGCTTGTATTAGTCCTTTAGGGAAAAGTTTAAGTTTTCAGTGAGTGTAGTGTATTTCTTTAGGTTTCTTATTTCTGGTGCCGTAGAATTGAATTCAGATACATTTTAAGAAAATGCTTTTTCGCCAACAGTTAGGTCAAAATTGAACAGAATTCTCTTCTTTAAGGAAAGTTAAAAGTTTATAATGAGCCATCGTGTAGTGCTGGTTCCTTGTAAGGATTTGAATAAATAGTAGGCCGCCTCCATGTCAAGCTTCATTTCTGCTCCTCACCCAAAAGCTAATGCTGCACAGTAGCTGCCTTGTATATGCAGTGATGCTTTAATTTAATGGAGGCCAACCAAATGAATAGAGGCATCAATTTGGGGAATTTTAATTTTATGAATCTGATTAGAGCTTAGGTAATGTACTTCTAATTCAGTTTATTTCATTATTAATGAGTTCTTTCTCCACAGTGGAAGATTTATGTGGGTATTTTCCCAATAACAACAACAGCTTTGCCAGCCAGTGATCTGTAAACAAGGAGGATATGTCTTGCTACTTATCCAGTAATTTTCACATTTTTCTCTTCTATGATAAAGTTATTGTCTAGCATACATTTAGCACAGCCTTCTTTTGTTTCTTTGTAATAAATATATAACTTCTTCTATACTGTGCTATTAAATATTATATCAGAGAACTTAATACATATTATATGTAGCTATATTTATCTATACTCTTTTATTTTTATTCCATTAATATCTACTCTGTGCTGAATTCAGGCATTTAACACTCCTTTGGGGAAGAAATATAAATGTATGGCCTTTCTAATGCTTCCATTGCAGTTTTAATGTATAGTCTAGTCTATTTTTATGCTAGTCATCACTTGGAAAATATATTCACTGTACTCACATCCTTTTCCTTATGCCTTGTTACAGTTAATGCAAGATATAACTAGCCTGTTAATATGGAACTGGCCCTGTTTAAGGTGCCCATCTCTGATTTATTTCTGTCTTATCTACACTTTTCACAGAAGACATCTGCCAGATTTCTGTAGATGGGGTTTTAAAAGTTGACAGGATAATGGCAACATTATCTCTTTTCACTCCCTGTTGCCTCTGTTTGTGCACTTTGCTCTCCCTGGGACTTTACCTATCACTAGGCTTATGCTGTGCCACTGTAACGTGATCCAAAGTGAGCAAAACAAGTGTCTTTCTGCTCAGTAAATGAAAGCCCAGCCCCCATGTCCTTGTTATATAAAGTTGTAATGTTGTACATTTTTGTCTTAAATTCTAGTCTCCTAAAAACAGCTAAATAGCACAGTGTGTGTGTGTGTGTGTGTGTGTGTGTGTGTGTGTGTGTGTGTCCGTGCTTTTTAAAGTAATCCATTGTTTTTGCTATTTGCGTGTTCATTAAGCAAGGCATTTTGTTGGTGTTTGCTAGAGCAAGTGATCCAAGGAATAAAAAAAACTGTTATGATCACAGGGCTAGAGCAATAACAAATTTCATTAATCTTCCCCTCAAGTCTTTCCATATAACTTTATGACACCATGTTAACAGTTTCCTAACATTAGATTAACATCTTGCTATGAGAAGCTTACTGTGCGTATGAAATATTGCAATCTTGCCTGAGAGAGTGAAGAATAGAGCTCTACCAACCATGCAAATTGAATTTTGAATGTTCTTACATCTTCATAGAGATGTCACTTGTCCAAAGTATCTCTGTAATATATGTAAGCTGAATATGACATTATTTGAAAGGCTTCAAGTGTTTTAGCACTGTAACAGAGATAGATATGGGTATATACAGTAAGTTGCTCATTATTTTCATCAAATGTCTCTAGGTTTGATTCTGTAATGCTCCACTTTCATACAGTATTAAGATGATCTTGAAGTCTACAGAGCTTCAACAGTATCTTAACACTGCATACTATTACAAAATGGTCTAGCTGTATTGAATGACTGTTGTCATGTCAAACACCTTTTATTAATATAAAAAGTGATTAAGGAGATGGTCTCCAGCACAGTATCCTAGCTAGTAAAGGAACCAGCACTGGCAGAGTGGGTCACTTGTCAAGGACAATACTTACCTGAAATAACTTGAGCATTTATATACCTGAGCATCAAATGGAACAAACGTCTCTTCATGAGTGCTCCTGCAATTTCATCACAGGTAAAGCTCTGTGTTTAATAATACATATATTTCAGCACAGACACCAAAATTGCAAATGATTAAGGTGTGTTAATACCTCAGCTGAAATATAGTCTAATAATTTTCAGCCATTCATCACTATATAAGTGTCCTACTTTGAGAAACTCCTTTATAAAGTCTGTTAATGTGTGATTTAAAATCCTCAAATTGTACTGCCTCACTATATTAAGCACAGCCAGGTGGTTTCCAGATGCAGGCAAGACACATCTTCTTTGTATCCTCTTCTACAAGGGTCAGTTTATGTACCATTCTTTGTTATTTGTACTATGGCTTGTGGTCAGAGAAGATCAAGTGTCAAAATTATCAATTATTGGGCCAGTTAAGGAGACCAAGGACATTTACCAGTTAAAATGATTATTCCATCTCTGCCTTTGCACCTTTGTCTACCTCTGCAAGTATTACAGGAAATGCCAACACAGAAGCTCATCAGTTTTCTTCCATGAAGAGCTATTTGTTCATGTAGGGAGACTCCCCCATGCCATGCTTAGCATCATCAAACTCTTCTTACTCTCTCATAGTCTAGTCTTTTTTGGGCTGCCTACTTGACTTCACAGTAAGGTCATAATATGTGACCACCACTCATTTACCCTATCCATCCATCCAGCTACTTTCTCTTTAACATAAATGGGAAAAGTCACTCACAAGTGATAAATTTTATGTAAATGTTTACCCAATTTACTTGTTTTAATCATCTGTTCATACTAGACTACACAACATTTGTGTTGATTTTGTTGTCTTGTGGCACAAGTCATTGCTGAAATGGTCCCAGGACCAGATCACCTACTTAGTTAACAAACAAATGAATAATAATGAAAAACTTAGTGGTGATTCAGGACTTAAAGCAGCAACAACAGAAACAAAATACCAGCAAAAAAGGACTTTGAGAAAAGATGCAAGAGTAAGTTCTAGTAAGGAGGAGATTAAATGTAGCATAAGAAGTTAAGCAACAAAATGAAACTACTTATTCATAACAAAAAAATGTTTCTCTTGATTAGGTCAAATAAGCCAGTGGCACACAAACCCTTAGCCACAAAAATAAAGACTGAGCCACACCACTATGGGATTTGAGCAAAGTAGAGAGGATTATCAAGTCTTTAAAAGTAGTGTAATCATTAAGGTGATTCCCAATAAACACTAAAAGGATCACAGAATTGAGGACAGTAAGGAATTGTATAAACCATTAATAATGCAATAAAATATAATATAAAAACATAGGGATAGCTGTCAAAACAACAAAGTGCTCACAGGGTTATCAAAGTAAAGTAGTGTTGTTTTCATGCTCACATGGGTATCAAAGTAAAGTAGTGCTGTTTTCAACTATGTAACACCCCAAACCCACCCCATTAGGGGCATTCAGGATCAGTGGGGCAAGTGGGCTGGTCCATCAAGTTTATGACCACAGTTTATGTAGTAAGGTCTACAGGCAGGAACTACCATGGGGCAAGAAGAGAAGGTTAATTATTTCCCTTGTTACCTCCTGTCTGATCAAAGATAGTAAAGTCAGGAAGGTACGTTGCATTCAGAGGTAGCTTATGAGAGAAGCAAAGGAGAGAGGTAAAAAGAAAAAAATGCAAAAATAATGACTGTCAAGACTGAAGATTATAAAGGATTCTGAGGTTAGCAATTCACAGAAGAAAAGTAGGAAAATTTTAAAAACAAGGAGTACAAGCCAATGGGGATACAGTGGCAGGCTGGGAGCAAATAGAAACATAGAATAAAATAAAAAATTAGCAAAAAGGTAAAAAAAAAATCACCACATGGCTACAGTAGTGAGGAAATCCTTTTATGTTGTGCAACTTATGAATAAGAGCATGGCATCTAGGTCCAAGGAGGTCATTATCCCACTGTACTTCACTGTTATCAGACCAATTATAGAGTACAATGCTACCTTCGGTATGTGCCTGACTAGGCATATACAGCAACTAGAATGACCTCAGAGGTTCCTTACAAAAAGAATACAAGACATAACAAACCTGCCTTAAGCAGAGCACCTTAAAGCCCTTTCCCTCTACTCAGTCTTCTATAGATTGCTGAGGGGTGATCTATGCCTGGCTTACAAGGCATGCACAAGCCCCGACACTTAAGAATATCCTGCATATTCATAATTCAAACAGTACCAGAAATACAAGGTCTAAGAACCTGAATTTTGTCTGTAACTTAAACAGAATATGCTGGAGAGACAGATATGTGTCCAGAGACTGACCATCCTATGGAACAGGCTTCCCTTCCATGTGAATCTAGTTTAAACACAACCTAGAGCAGTAGATGAGGAATAGGAAAGTTATGCAGGGCCTGGTGTTTATGCGTCTTATGGACAGAGATAGCCTATAAATGCCTCACCCTCAACACCCTACTTGGATACAGGACATCATTATTCTTTCAGGAAAACTTGGCTAGGAGTAGAAAGATCCCCCTGGGTCATTGGTAACAGACTATGAATCTATAAGCAGCATATGATTGCCAGCACCCTTTACTGTTTGTCTGTTTCTGACTAATAATGCTGGAAGAAACATGGCTGCATTTGCTTTTAGGCAAAGTGAACTAAAAACAACAGTGTCAGTACTTGGAATTAATTGCTTGATCATTGTGTGACATGCTGTATCTCCATTTAAACAAGAAGAAAACTCTCAGGATCTGTGCTAGGGGAGAATGTAGACCCACAGAAGGTACCAGAGTCCCCAAAGAAAAGAACTAGGTGAGAAATATTTCTTAACTGGGAGTTACTGAGTACTCCCAAGATGAATGCAACAGTTTGACTGCCTTGGTCCCTAAGCCCGATAGCTTTATAACATTCTATAATGATTTGGGAAAATAGAATGAAATGTCCAAGTTTGCCACTTATCCAAAGCTCACAGGGGATGAGCTCATAGCAAGTATGGACAAAGCAAGGTTTTTGACAACCCCCAGATCTAACTAAGGATTACAGGAAAATGCACCTTACCCCTGAAAACTAAGACAATATATTAACTACAGCTGAAGATCTCTCACTTTGGGCTTCATGTACCTCTTGCCACTTTTCAAAGGCTCATGGATAATATTCTGAAACCTCACACAAGGTGCTCAGCTGAGTCACATATAGCCAAAATTCAAGTTGTACTGGAATCTTTAAGACAAGCAGAATTTACTGTTAATTCTACCAAAAGTAAGCTTTGTATGGCAGAAGCCAGATATCTAGGATATGTAATTGGAAAACGGGTAATTAAACCCCAAACAGGCAAAACAGAAACTGTTGAGAAGTGGCTGATATGCTATAACAAAACCTGACTGAAGAAATCCTAGCAGGCTACAATAATAATTTATACCTACTTTGATGTCCCCACTCTATGCCAGTAATCAAGGAGCCTGAATCCTCACCACTCGCACTGGAGAGGGACATTCACTTGGAATACAAATGGATGCACTCAGTATTTCCAGGTGCATCAAGCATAATTTCCCTTAAGACCACATAGGGAACACAGTCAGCCCAGAGGCTGGATTTCTCTATATCTGTTTCTCCCCAGATCCCCAGTAAGGATCTCCACTGGCACAGCTGTGTTCAGCACCCTCTCTGTGAAACCAGTGCTTTGTATTCCTGTTCCCAGTAGCTGACACACACACTTTGAGATTTGACTTACACACACACACACACACACACACACACACACACACACACACACACACACACACACACACACACCTGGGAAAGGCTGGCACATGTGTACTAGCTATGGCCCCTCTACCCAGACTATAACTTAGATTCACTGCCACCAGTCAGCTACGATAAGGCTGTTAAAAGGGTATCCAATTATCCTTAGTGAAATTAATATTAATACAAATGGTAATGTTCACCAAACAGCAAGGCTTTCGGGACTAGCACGTTATCACCAAACAAATATATGCAAATACTCTCAAAACATAAATAAGAGGAACAGCTACAATGAGAAGTTTAAATATATTTAATAATAAGTAGTAAAAGAACACAAAAATACTAAATATCTATTTACAGTAAACACCAGAGTTTCAGCCAAAGGAGTTATTAAAAATAGCACTGATGGAAAGTTTTACACAGCTATAGAAAAACAGTACTTCGAATCTCACTATATTTTCCTGGTTGACTAAAAGAATTACTGTTCCCTAGTTAACTTACTTACTACCGCAAGGCAAGATGCTCTGGGTGAGTGGTCCTTGTTGTCAGATACAAGACAGAATGCAGAATGCTGAGAGCAATCTCCTACTAATATCTAAATATTACTTTTGAGTTGATTACACAATGACATCACATCTGGTCATCTGACTCTGTTTCTCACAGTCACCAACACTAAAAGCTGCCAGGATTTAGCACATATAAACTACAATACACACAGATAGAGCTTTGCTCAGATGTGGTGCAGCTGCTGTAAGTCATAAAACCATTTATTTCTTCCTACGGGATCTACCAACTATTCTCTAGCCCAGACATTGTGTCTCTGGGTCCATTCAAAACTGTAGAATAATATCTTTATGGCTTAACCCATAAAGTAATTTAATTTCAGATATATTTTGCAAAGTCAGGTGAATTAAAATTAACCTCTTCACCTCCAGTATATGCTGTTACAATGTATACATTTAAACAGTTACAATAATGCATGTACATCTCTTTTCCTTCCAGCAGGGCACACTGTTGATACATTTTAACACAAACAAACCTCACAAATACATTTTCAGCACAAGCATTTATACAAATCAGTTTGATATACAAATGACATATAATTATTTACAAAATTCCAGCTAGCTGTGATGGCATAAGTTATACATCCATTTCCCTACTTCTCCTGCATAGCTGGCAGTACCTGCTATCATCACATCTCTCCCCCTTTGAAGACTCCAGCTAGTTTCCCAAGTGCCCCTTGAAAAATGTTGCTTGAGAAGAATAAACCTGTCTGCGAATGCATTAGCCCATACCCTGTCTTAAGATTCCATCTGCCTTGGCATTGCTGACCCCACTACAGTGCTGCACTGTCATATCATATTCCTGCAATCCTAGGCTCCACCATAGTAACTTGGGATTTTGCTGGCTGGCTCACTGTAGCCATAGATTCCCCTCAGTCTCCTCTTGCCTTCTACTACAAATACTTAGCACAAGGGCCTCCATATCATGGTAAGATGTTATCATGTTAACATGGTATAATTTGCGCACCTGCCTGATGCCTAGCAGTTCTACCATGTACTTAAAATCACTGACCTTGCTTACTACTTTGAAGTGTCCTTCCCAAGCTGTCTGCAGCTTGTTGTGTCTGACAGGAATGAGAACCATCATCTGCTACCCCACAGCATACTCTCTGGCTTGAGGATTCCTGTCATACTAGACCTTTTTCTGCTGTTGTGCTCCTGCCAGGTTCTCCTTGGCCAAGCCCATGAGCTCCATGAGCCTTGTTCTGAGGTTTAGGATATATGCCACAACAGATTCCTTTTGGGATTCACACTCACCTTCCAACTCATCATGAATCAAATATAAAGGTCCCCTTGTCATATTCCCATGCAGCAACTCAAAGGGTAAAAAACCTGTGGATTCCTGGGGTACCTCTCTGTAAGCAAACAGCAGACGGGACAAATATTTGCCCCGCTCTCACTTAAATCTGTCAACAAATGACTGTAACATGGTCCTTAGTGTAGAGTTTAGCCTCTCTCTCCACAAGACCATTAGTCTGGGGATGTTAGGGGGTGGTCTTTAGGTGCAACACCCCACAGCACTTTCACAGACAAGCCAGCAGGTCTGACATGAAATTGGCACTTCTGTCAGTCAGTATTTCTCTTGGGAACCTACCCTGCTGAAAATCCTCTAGCAAACTATTTGCCACCTTCTCTGCCTCATAATACATCTCTCAGTACACTTTATGCCCATATGACTTGAAAAAGGAATGGCATAGGCTATGGCTAGAAGTGCCAGATGATAGGCTCTAGGCACTACCAACTGCTGTATTATCTCACTCTCTAGCCTGCCATTAGGGGTCCACTCTCTATACAGTAACCCTTTGTTCCAGTATACAGACTCCTCCTTTTCTTGAGAATCAGGTGACTCCCTAGCTACCACCTCAAGCTTTTTAGTGTAGGGTCTAAGAGCTGAGAGCTGTGCATGTCTCAGTTCTACTTTTGTGACTCTTCCCAGCTTCCCTTCCACAGGAAATCTGGTATCCTCTCGCAGAAGCTTGTGGTTCACCTTCAGGCTCACTGCTACAGGGTAGCTTCCTCCCTGAAATAGCCACACCACCAGCCCTGGCTTCAAGTGTGGTGTCTTGCTGGGTCTCCCCCAGGCTACCAGACTCACATGCCTGTCTCCAAGCCTGACTGCATGTAACTCCATGCACACAAGGTGTTACATTATCAAAATCATTCGCTATCAAGACATCTGCAGGGATATCCTCAAACACACCTACTTGCTTGCTTCCTTTTCCACCCTTCCAGTCAAGGTAAACCCTGGCCAAAGCCATTTGGAATGGGGTCACTCCTAAAGCTCTGACGGGAGTGGACTGCCCAAGCAAGTACTGTTCCTGTTTAACCACTGCAGGCATCAAAATGGTTAATTCAGAGGCTGTGTCTCTCTTAGCAGTGGTCTGTTTTACACCCACTAAGATAGGATATAACCTCTTGTGATAGTTTGGTACCCCTGTTATCTCCAGACAACTCAGCACTGGCATACTGTTATTCTCACTTGCTGGCTCCCTCACCTTTTGTTCCCCACCTTGTCTCCATGTACATCTATATGCTACATGGCCCCACTGATTACATTTAAAACATTTAACCTTTGATCCTGGCTGTGTACCTGAACTAGTGGCTTCCCCTGTTAATGGCAAACTCTGTTGGGGTGGTTTAGGCTGCTCACCATTGGTTTCCTTATATCCATGTGCAGCAATAGGTATCCCTTTCGTGTGCAGTGATGCCCTGTTTGCTAAGTAGAGATCCCCTTTCTTCCTCAGCTCATCTGCAGTTACATTCTCGATCTGCCAACCAGAGTCTCATGTCCTCAGGCAAAGTGCTAAGAGCGTGTACCCTCACCAAAAGGTCTGCCAGCCTTTCACAAGTTTTGACCTGACACCCATTCAACCACCTATGAAAATTAGTGCTTAACTCAGCAATATAATCACACGCACTTTCATCTGCAATGCATCTATGCTCACAAAACATTTTTCTGTAAGCTTCAGGTGTTAAAGCATTCAAGTAAACATTTATTTACTATGTCATGGTTTAAAGAATCAGTATCAGACAATTTAGAAACAGCAGTTACAGCTTTACCCATGGAGTAAGGGGGTTAGGAACAGTACCCAGAGCCCTTGGTCAACATTATATTGTTTACATACTCTTTCAAACATATGAATAAGACTATCAAAATTATCACCCCCTGTAAATTGTGGAAGAAATTTACTGACCATTATTGCTTCTGGGGTTCAGTTATTCCCTTCCCCATTACCTCCATGACCTTGGCGAAGGGTCAGCATCTCCCTCTCATGCTGATGCTGCTTCTCATTTTCTTCAGTCTCCAAAAGCTGCAGTCTCTCTGCTGAGTCTAATTCCAAATGTTTTGCTTATAGTTCAAGTCTCTTTAACTCCAGATGGGTTTTAAGTCTTCTGAGGAAAAGTTGAACCATCCTGTTTCTGAGGGCTGCAAATCCCCATCACCGAACTAGTTGTCCTCCTGGGTGCTAGTCTGAGCTGCAACTAAGACTGAAATCATGTTCTCTTTAGTCAGGTTGGCATATACCAATCCTTTGGCTTTGCACAACTTAGCTAACTGGTTCCTTGTCAGCTTTCCATAATCCTCTGCTGACATCCTTGCCTGCTCTTCCTGACTATCTAAACTAACAAATAATAAATAAATAAATAAAAACTGTTGTGATATGAAACTCTGAATGTTCACCTTGTGGCTGCTTGAGAGCACACACCTTTAGTGACAACTGCTTACAGGCTACAGAAGTTCAATATCCACACCATTGCTTACCAATATGTGATGGTCCTACCACTGCCAACAATATGTGACATCTGCACTCTGGGCGGTAAGCAAGGAGCCTGAATTCTCACCACTGACACTGGAGAGGGACATTCACTTGGAATATAAATGGATACACTCGGTATTTCCAGATGCAGACCTCTCTGCATCAAGTACAATTTCCCTTAAGAGCGCACAGGGAACACAGTCAGCCCAGGGGCTGGATTTCTCTATATCCGTCCCTCCCCCAGGTCCCCAATAAGGATTTCCACTGGAACATCTGTGTTCAGCGCCTTCTTTGTGAAACCAGTGCTTCATGTCCCTGCTTCCTGTAGCCAATACTCACACACTTTGAGATTTGATTTGCAGACACACACACACACACACACACACACACACACACACACACACACCTGGGAAAGGCTGACGCAGGTTTACTAGCTATGCCCCCTTCTGTCCAGACCATATGGTAGTTTCACTGCCACCAGTCATTCACTATAAGACACTTAAAAGGGTATCTAATTATTCTGAGTGAAATTAATATTTATATAAATGGTAACGTTGACTAAACAGAAAGGTTTTCAGGAATGGCCACAGTTATCACCAAATAAATATATGCAAATACTCTTAAAACTTAAATATTTTATTAAAAGGACCAGCCACAATGAGAAGTTTAAATATATTTAATAATAAATAGTAAAATAACATGAAAATACAAAATATATATTTACAGTAAACACCAGAGTTTCAGCACAGGATATATTAAAAATAACACCAATGGAATGTTTCACACAGTTATAGAAAATCAGTAATGCTAATCTCGCTATATTTTCCTGATTGACTGAAAGAATTACTGTTCCTATTTAAGTTATTTACTACCACAAGGCAAGATGTTGTGGTGAGCAGTCCTTGCTGTCAGATCCAAGACAGAATGCAGAATGTTAAGAGCAATCTCCTACTAATATCTAAACATTATTTTTGAGGTGACTACACAATGGGATCACATCTGGTCATTTGACTCTGCTTCCCACACTCACCAATACTAGAAGATGATAGAGTTTAGTACCTATTTGCTACAATACACACAGATAGAGCTTTGCTCAGATGTGGTGCAGCTGCTGGAAGTCATAAAACCATAAAACCATTTCACTCTTCCTACAGGAGCTGCCAACTATTCTCTATCCCAGACATTGTGTCTCTGGCTCCATTCAAAACTGTGGGATAACATCTTTACTGTGAAATATTTTGCAAAATTGGGTGCAGCGGTTAGTGTTGCCGCCTCACAGCAAGAGGTTCTCCAGTTCAATCCTCGGCTGGGGTGCCTTCTGTGCAGAGTCTGCATGTCCTCCCTGTGGTTGCGTGGGATTCCTCTGGGTGCTCTTGTTTCCTCCCACATCCCAAAGACATGCTGTAAGTGGATTGGACACTCTAAATTGGCCCTAGGTGTGAGTGTGTGTGTGTGTGTGTGTGTGTGTGTGTGTGTGTGTGTACCTTCTGTGAAAGGTTGGGCACCAGGCTGGCAACTCAACACTGTAAAAAACTCCACTGCCAATCATGAGCGGACAGGTGATCCGCTGTGGCAACCTCTAACCAGGAAAAAGCCGAAAGAAGAAGAAGATATATTTTGCAAAGTCAGGTGGATTAAGATTAATTTCTTCACTTCCACTATATGGTGTTACAATTTATACATGTAAACATTTACAATAATGCATGTACATCTCTTTTCCTTACAGTAGGGCACACTGTTGATATATTTTAACACATGCAAACCTCACAAATACATTTTCAGCACAAGCATCTGTACAAATCAGTTTGATATACAAGTAAGATATAATCATTTACAAAACTCCAGCTAGCTGTGCTGGCATAAGATATACATCCACTACCCTACTTCACCTGGCATGGCTGGCAGTGCCTCCTATCATCACACCTACCTTTGGTAGCATAGACTGTCCTCTAAGAGACTTTATAAATGGCAAAAGTCCCATCCAGGTAAGGTGAACTGTCACTGTAGGTAAGACTTTTAATCAATGGAATCCCATTTTGAGGTCATAGCCAGTATTAGATGACTCAACTTTCGTAAGCCTTTTGTCATCTGCACTGATGCATCAGATGGGCTAGGAGCTGTACTTTCTCAGAATGTAGGTGGTGGAGAATAGCCAGTTTGCTGTTTCAGCAGAAAATTAAGTAAGGTTGAGATGATGTGCTCTATCTTAGAGTTAGAGTGCTTCACCATTAAATGGGCACTCACTTTGTTACAATGATATTTATTTGGTCATAGCTTCATGTTAATCACTAATCATATACCCTTGCAATAGCTAAATAAACATAAGTATGTCAACAGCAAATTAGGCAGATGGACTTTGTCCCTGCAAACCTTCAAACTTATGATCAAACATCAAACACAAGCCGAGTAACACAAACACCAGTGTGGATGTATTATCCAGGTTTTATAACCATCCTAAGAAGAATAGAAATGAGGGTTCTACACAGAGAGGTAATTGTGTCATATTAGATACTAAAAGGATGTGAACATGCTGTTTTCTTCTATAAAAATTCTATTTTATTATGAAAATGCTGCTTTTCTATGAAAATACTGTTTCCATGTTGATGCACCTTACTCTAGTGATGTACTGTACAGCACCACCAATGATCACTTATTACCTCTTTCATGCTTAGTTAACTTACTTGTGATATACCAACCTTAATAACTTTTTTAAAAAAAAATCATATTTATGTTTACTGAGAACTGTAGCAGGTGATAACACATGAACTCCATGTGGTCAACATACGTTCTTCTTTAGCAAATTATCAGAGAATCTGATTTTTTAACTTCATTTCCCCTGTTGTGGATGACAACAATCTCTAAGCATTTCTGTTTTCAAATAACTTTTCAATTCTTTTCATCAGAAGGTGCTAATTATGGTAACAGTATGTTTTAAAATATTTAACCTTATTATTCAAACTACAGGAAGCATGCTGCATTTTCAGAGTAGACCAACCAATGTATTTGCCTACAAAACTGCTACTGGCTTACAGTTATTCATGCATTCATAGATTCATAGAGTTTACAAGACAGAATCAGTCCATGGGCCATAGTCACCTGGCTAGTACCCATCCTCACAAGGCACCTCCTGCCTTCAGAATGGGAAAAACAGGTCAGACGGGATAAATTGCGGATGCTCATCCAGTTGTTAAGGTCGGCCTTAAAGAAAGTAAAGGTATCATGCTGTTTTCTATGTAACAGAAGATTACTCCAGAGATGGAAAAGCATTGAGTGATACTGCAGTCTTTCCAGCATGCCTCATTTATGTATTGTTGGAAATTCAGCTCTTTAGTTTGAGCGTCTGTAGAGAAGTTTGTTTTTGAAAGTGTAGGAGATTAAGGAAGATTGGGTCCTAAACAGCAGATAATGCTAGACATAAATCACATTGTAGGAGTCTGTAGGAGACAAACTATAGGGACAGAGACTTTCTTGGTAGTTGAGGGTCTTTAGCTCAGTGATATTTTACGTTTGGAACCTCTGGGTTCATTCTAGCTTTGTGATATGCTTAAATTCATACTAAAAGGGGCATTATAGTCTATAAATGTTCAGATCATAGCACAATGCAGAGGAATAATAACTTTTCTTTTGCTCTGTCTGAGATACCTATTCATTATTAACTAAGCCAGATAAAAGTATTTTCTGACTACTGCTACTACATAGTATTCAAAGGATATGGAAATGTACATGAAGGTGTTGAGATCTCTGATGACTGTACCAGTCTGGAGAGAGGTACCATGTTTTGTTTTTGTAAACTGCAATCAAAATTTGCTTACCAAAGGCAACAATACTACATTTCTCTCCCTCTAACTTCTGATTTATATGGATGAACTTTGTTATGTATAGCCTTGTTAGTATAATCTTGATTGTATATGTTACTGTCACTGTATTAATGTTATTACTGCTTTATTTTATCCACTGGAGCTTTTCTCCCTGGGTCTCTACTGAAAATGGACATATATCCAGCTAGACTAGCCTGGTTGACAAATGTAAAATAAATAAATAAATAAAATGAACTCTTGCTGTAGTAACATAGTAGCAGATCCTGAGTGAGGTTAATGACCACATCCAAGCTGCAGGCATCAGCAAATTTAGTTAGCCATATGTCTAGGCTAGTGGTTTGGAGATCTAAGAAGTAGCTGTCAAATAAAAAGGGTCCCATTAGTGAGGTCTGAGGAATGTTACTAATCAGAAGCATAGCTGGGCCTACCAGCACCCTGTACCAGTACCACAAACCAGCAGCCTCCCACCCATAGCTCTTCAAGTGAAGAGCAAAAACAAACTTCACTGCATTATTAAGCTGATCTCTTTATTTTAGAGACTGTCTTTTTGTTAGATCCACACTCACATACACACACAGACAGACACACAGACACACACACACACACACACACACACACACACACACACAAACACACACAGACACACACACAAACACATATATGCACACACATATGCACACACACACACACACACACACACACACACACACACACACACACACACACACGCACACACACACACGCACACCCACACACACTGCTCATTCATTTAAGAGAAACAACAACAAAAAAAATGATGTTCTTTTTACTGGCATACCAGTCAGTTGACCAGATGTATGACTTGCCCCAGCCGTTCAGATCCTATTTCTCTGCCCTACACCAGATTCTGTTTTTGCTCTGCACATATAACTATATCTATAAATTTTTTTTTTTTAAATTGTAGCACACTGCTTGCTACAAATGTAGTTAACAGTTACTACAGTTTATTCCCTGCCTGGACAGAGTGCTATAGTGTTCATATATTAGTTTAAAAAATAAGTCTTCTTTTAAACTGTAGGAAACTGCTTAAAACAAATGTCACTACAGTATATACTCTGCCTGTCTATGGCGCTCATATCTTGACACGGAGTGCTGCAGTGCTCAGATTTCACCACAAATGCAATATCGACTTTTAAAAGCTGGTAGTGCACTAAAGAGAAGGGCATCGTCATGAACGATGGCCAATCATGCCCCCAACCCTTTGCACCAAGGGAAATTGCCCCGTCACCCTACCCTAGTTTTGCTTCTGCTACTAATCATATTTTACCTTTATGAAGTGATACCTGCTACTTTAATTATATGGATTCTGTCTGTCAGCCAGTTAACTATCCAGTGTTTAATACTATGTGCAATTCCAGCATGGGAAATAGTGTCAAAGGCCTTGGCCAAAGCCAGGCATGCTGCATGAATTGCATGGCTGCTGTCTAGAGCTACAATGATCTTCCCAAAGAAGTTCACTAAATGAAGTAGATATGCTGTCCCTTTGACAAAGCTAAATCACTGCAGGTTATATCAACGTTATGAAATTAAATATAATATAGTCCATGGCTTTGCAAACTAGGCTTATTAGGCTGATGGAATTATAGCTCCCTGGATCTGATATGGGGGACCACTTTATGCAAAAGTATAATGATAATCATTTTTTCATACCTCAATAATATACCTTGTGGCTAAGCTTAAATTGAACAGTTTTAGGAAGGGTTGAAAGAGATACTGTTTAGTGTTGTTGATAAAACAGCCAGGGAAATTGTTGGGGCACAAATGAGGTGGCATTTTTGTTTTAGATAGTGCACAGTTAGGACATGTGCCATAATAACATTGGGAGAAGGAAGGCTCTCTGGAATGTGTGGAACTTCAACGAATGTTTCTGTTGCGAAGTTACCACTAAATGTATCTGTGGCTCTGTTGTTAATATAATTGCAGATGCATTTAGTGATCACAATAGGGTCACAGAGTGAGTAATAATATTATTACATAACTCCGAGTACTTCTGTGTATTATTTCTTAATCATCTGATGTATGCTTATCTTGACTTTAGATACTAATTTTAATTTATGATTTACTTTGAACTAAATTATGGTATGTTTCAGATTTTTGTTGACTTTTATAGTCTTTAATGTGAGAAGATCGTGATTTATCAGAGGCCTTATTTTTGTTCTTTTTTTGTAGAATTTATTAATGCTGGTATTCCTCCAACGTGGCTGATTTTTATTTTCCCAAATATACTGGGTACTAATTGAGATCACTTGGTTTATGCACTTTGTTAGACTGGAGTAAAATTAGCTGGCATAAGTGACATCTGTCTGGTTAAGTGACTTGCTCAAGGACACATAGGAGGCAAATGAAGCCTGAAGAATCAAACCCTCTACCTCAAGAAATGCTCATAGCCTTCATCTTCTGCATTAACTGACAGTCTTTATTATATAGTTCTGATGGATATGTCTTCTAAAGTCCTTGAATTTAGAGATGTTTATTGCAATGGGTTCTGATGCCCTAAGGGAGAAAATTACTGATTTGTAATCAGATTTGACAAGAGATGAGGATACCATAAGGATGAGGTCAAGAGGATTTTGACCCCTAGTGGGCTGGTACAAGGAAGGTAACATTTACTAACTTTAGGAATGTTTGGGTGCACCCAGCCTTTGTGGTATAGGTGCTCCAGTTAATTGATGGCTAATAGAATTCCCTCATCAAAAAGGTATTTTTATTTCTGGTTAATTCAGTAGGCACATTTGAAAATCTTTTATGGTTCTCTTAGGACATGGAAGGTGACTATAGCAAGCTATAAATTGATAATTTTTATTGTTTGGGATAATGTGAAGTTCAAGAGGTACTAAGTTCTGTTTGTGGGTCATGGGAAATCTTTGTGCATTTAAATGGGGCTCCCCTGAATTTTCTAACATGCATGCATGCAAGATAGTTGCTGAACTCTGGTAAAGAGGGAGCTGCTATGTCTGTTCAGTGAAACTAAGTCCTGATGCAACACAGTAATGAATGTGTTCAAGTTGCAGAAGAACCTCAAGATATAGCAATTTGTTAAGACCTCTGGCACTGAGCAGAGCAACATTGCAGTGGATAAGACTGGAATTTACTGCATACATTTTTGTTATGTTGAGCTGTCCAGAAAGCAAGCTTTGCTTAAAAGAGGCACTGGTGAGCATAGGGTAACTGTGCCTGATGATGAAGTCACCAGTTCCTAGGACATTTTTACATGGACACTCTGACAGTGAAGGCAGAAGGTCTGGGGTCTGCAGCCTGGTGACTCAATGAGTTATGCAAGTATGATAGAGTTGTATTAGTGGACTGCTGCAGAGGGTCTTTTGTCCTGATTCTTGGGGGTTTGTGAAGTGATATTTTTTACTACAGCATATGTTGCTTTAGTCTGATCTTGTGATATGAATGAACTTATGTTTTGCTTATGGACTGTCTGTGTAAGTGAGACGGTGACCTCCAAGTTACAAAGATAATTGCACTTCTCATACATCATGTCATAATGGTCCTTGTGAATGGGTTGTCTGTAAACATTTAGGCAGTTCCTGCACTGTCTCAGACCACCAAATGCAATGAAACTGGTAACAGAAGGGACAGGGGTAGACTGGGCTTTCATGTTTGCTGGGGGGGGGGGTTCAAATTACTGAGGCCAGGAATGATATACTGAACCAGTTTTGTCAATAGGCAGAGAATATATGCTTGGTATATAAGCCATGCTGAGATGAAGATGAGTTAACACTGATTCAACAGCTACTTAAACCTACAGTGAATAAATTGTATAGTACTGTTTAATCCAAGAGCAGTACACAGTGTCTGGTACAGCACATGTATACAGTAGAAAAACAATTGTATGAGAGATGAAGACAGTGTAAAATAAACACAGCACACAACTATATCGTTTGGTACAGAATACAATTGCAATAGGAAGAGAACAATTCAGAAATTACATATAAAAATAGGATGAGGCTGAACAAGTAGTAAATATTTTACACAGTACACTCTAGAATAGCATGATCCAGTGATCCCAGCAGTACCACTGGGGCACACTCAACACACTTCAGACTCAGTACCAACAGAAACACATAACACACCTCAGACTCACTACCAATGGAAACACAAAACACACCTCAGACTCACTAGCAGCAGAACTCAAAAAGCCAAATGCAGTGCTGCTATCAGTTGAGGCAGGAGACTCACGTAAACATAAAAGAGAGCAATCCAAATCCAAGTGTGTGACCCTCCAGTGGCAATGAAACGAAAAGCAGAGATTCAAAGGAACTTCAAATAAGATGCATTCATAAAAAATAATAAAGTTTATTCCAATGAGTGAGCGCTTTCGCCAAAGGCTTCTTCAGACTCTTAAAACAATGAATAAAACTGTTTGAATCATTTTTAAACCATCCTTAAGCTTCCTATTGGACATTACAAATTGATATGTCACATGTTATCTTGTCTTAAAGGAACAGATACTCAAAAAAGTTAACATAGTTAAATGCAACAATATTTAGAAGGAATACTTCCATCCAAATATACAATTAATGATCAGAATGTCCATGCAAATAAGTAAAAATATGCATATACCCTGATACATTCTAAAAATAAAAGGAGCATTGTGCTTGGTCCTATATCATTCTACAATCATTAAAAACTGTTGCTACATTCATTAAAAACCCTGAACATTCTCTCTCCTCATGGTGTTAAAAACATTAAAATCCTTAGATAAACAGCAAGTTTTATCGCGTTTCAATATCTAGCATCTCTACTAAGATAGTGGTGTGTCGAATGCAACTTTGCATATATCAGGTTAAAAAATTAATATAGCGAGAACTCTGTACTAAAAATGTAAGCATACCTTTACCACAAAACAACATAGCGAATATAATGTATTTCGCGATGTGCCTCATCAAGGAGTCAGACCTCATCATATCGGTGAAAGGCTGTTGTCCAAGATTAAAAATTCCACAAATAGGAACCTCTTAGATTCCACGTAAAACAAACTGTTTACAAGTTGTAAAGTGCCGTGTGCTGTAGGAACTCTGAATGCAATTGAGTACAACCTAACTTCATGCGCTATGGTAACTCAACGGTGAGCACGTTCTAAGCATCTAAGTACTGAACAACAGAAACAATGTTTAAATTTCTAAGAAAAAAGGTGAGCCTATATTCGTGCTGTCCTGTGCCTAAAATAGACAGTATTTGTAAGCACGATTATGCCCTAGAAGCATATATTGATCACAAAGTGTCACTATTTAAAACAATGAAACGTGTACATATTAATGAGTACACTTATTAAAGTGTTCGCTGAACATGGCAGAGATGGCATTAACTAATACAAAATAAAAAGATAAAACAGATAAATAGTGGAATGCTAGGCGTAACACATAAAAATTGACACAATAAAGCTTGAAATTAGCACAAAGCACACATATAATAATACCTAAGTATAAAGCTCCATAGATGATAGGGTCCCTAACTAGTAAAAAGCAACTACTTCCATGTACATAGTTGGTGCTAAATATAACAACATTCTAAGTTAAAAGGTCAAATGAAAATGTGAAGAGATAAACAATCCAACAATACTAAGCCTGTACCTAATGATAAAACAAAACTATCTATTGATGTATGGGTACCTAGCTCAGTCGCAAAATAAATTCCAGCTACAGTGAACAAATATATAGACGTATATGCATGCTTGTATATACATGTGTATATATTTACACACATGCATGTGTAAATTATGCCCAATAACCACTAATATATTGAGGTGGTGATAGGAGGGGATGAAAAACATACTAGTATGTGAGGTATGGGCTCAGAAGTAAGGCTAAAACAAGAAAGCCGAACATATCCAAAGGTCCATCAGTTCCTGGGATTTGATACTAAGAACACATCTACTTGTGGCTATAAAGCTCAGAACATTAATACTATGAAAATAATTATATTCAGTCTACAAGGACTGATTCTTACACTGATTTACTATAAGAGTGACATCAATACGTAGTTTTAAAATTACCTTACTACTCTATTTAGGTAATAGTAGGTTAAGTCATCTTCGTAGTCTTCTACTTCTTAAAAATGGTTTGAGTTGCACTTTATCATTAAGCCCTGGTGACCTATCAGACCTTAGTCTGATAATCCAACGTGACTTCTGAGCCCATACCTCACATACTAGTATGTTTTTCATCCCCTCCTATCACCACCTCAATATATTAGTGGTTATTGGGCATAGTTTACACATGCATGTGTGTAAATATATACACATGTATATACAAGCATGCATATACGTCTATATATTTGTTCACTGTAGCTGGAATTTATTTTGCGACTGAGCTAGGTACCCCATACATCAATAGATAGTTTTGTTTTATCATTAGGTACAGGCTTAGTATTGTTGCGGATTGTTTATCTCTTCACATTTTTCATTTGACCTTTTAACTTAGAATGTTGTTATATTTAGCACCAACTATGTACATGGAAGTAGTTGCTTTTTACTAGTTAGGGACCCTATCATCTATGGAGCTTTATACTTAGGTATTATTATATGTGTGATTTGTGCTAATTTCAAGCTTTATTGTGTCAATGTTTATGTGTTACGCCTAGCATTCCACTATTTATCTGTTTTTATCTTTTATTTTGTATTAGTTAATGCCATCTCTGCCATGTTCAGCTTAACACTTTAATAAGTGTACTCATTAATATGTACACGCTTTCATTGTTTTAAATAGTGACACTTTGTGATCAATATATGCTTCTAGGGCATAATCGTGCTTACAAATACTGTCTATTTTAGGCACAGGACAGCACGAATATAGGCTCACCTTTTTCTTAGAAATTTAAACATTGTTTCTGTTGTTCAGTACTTAGATGCTTAGAACGTGCTCACCGCACGTTGAGTTACCATAGCGCATGAAGTTAGGTTGTACTCAATTGCATTCAGAGTTCCTACAGCACACGGCACTTTACAACTTGTAAACAGTTTGTTTTACGTGGAATCTAAGAGGTTCCTATTTGTGGAATTTTTAATCTTGGACAACAGCCTTTCACCGATATGATGAGGTCTGACTCCTTGATGAGGCACATCGCGAAATACATTATATTCGCTATGTTGTTTTGTGGTAAAGGTACGCTTACATTTTTAGTACAGAGTTCTCGCTATATTAATTTTTTAACCTGATATATGCAAAGTTGCATTCGACACACCACTATCTTAGTAGAGATGCTAGATATTGAAACGCGATAAAACTTGCTGTTTATCTAAGGATTTTAATGTTTTTAACACCATGAGGAGAGAGAATGTTCAGGGTTTTTAATGAATGTAGCAACAGTTTTTAATGATTGTAGAATGATATAGGACCAAGCACAATGCTCCTTTTATTTTTAGAATGTATCAGGGTATATGCATATTTTTTACTTATTTGCATGGACATTCTGATCATTAATTGTATATTTGGATGGAAGTATTCCTTCTAAATATTGTTGCATTTAACTATGTTAACTTTTTTGAGTATCTGTTCCTTTAAGACAAGATAACATGTGACATATCAATTTGTAATGTCCAATAGGAAGCTTAAGGATGGTTTAAAAATGATTCAAACAGTTTTATTCATTGTTTTAAGAGTCTGAAGAAGCCTTTGGCGAAAGCGCTCACTCATTGGAATAAACTTTATTATTTTTTATGAATGCATCTTATTTGAAGTTCCTTTGAATCTCTGCTTTTCGTTTCATTGCCACTGGAGGGTCACACACTTGGATTTGGATTGCTCACTAGCAGCAGAAACATAGAACACACCTCAGACTCACTACCAACAGAAACACGCAACACACCTCAGACTTGCTATCAACAGAAACACACAACACACTTCAGACTCACTACCAACAGAAACATACAACACTCCTCAGACTCTCTACCAACAGAAACACGCAACACACTTCAGAGTCGCTACCAAGAGAATGAAGACACATTGCCTTGGATGCCACAAAACACATGCCTCAATGTGCTCAGATGCCACTCAGGGATTGGTTCCAAAACGCCACAAAGCGAATGCTTCAGAGTCACTAGGCTTAGATAACACACAACTGTTTATAGGATTTATCAGACTTGGTTGCCACATGCTGAGATGCAGCCAAATCTAGTTATTGTCAATAGCTAACTCTGACCAGCCAAAGAGTCAGATAAAGCTCCAGAAAAAAAAATCACTTGCAATGCAACAACAAACAGGAAAATACAAGAGTCTGGCTTTAATGCATATTAAAACTTTCTCTAAAATGTTGATACAGGTGTAAAATATGACATGAAATGCTAGTTTTCAGACATAAATTGTTCCAGACCTTCATCAGGCATAAAAAGAAAATATAAATAGCAACAGATGTTGGTGATGGCTGTAAAGTGGTATGAAGACAGTAAGGAGTTATTACAACTACAACAACAATTTAAATAACAATTTGAACAACTGATATTTGGGCAGCAAATACATTTTGTAAACAAACAGCAACATTCAAGACAGTGCAGGCAAGCTGGGAGTAGTGAGTTACAATAAACAAACAGCAGTGTGTATGTGTATACACACACACACACGCACATGTGTATATATATATATATATATATGTGTGTGTGTGTGTATGTATGCGTGTGTGTGTGTGTGTGTGTGTGTGTGTGTGTGTGTGTGTGTGTGTGTGTGTGTGTGTATGTATGTATATATATGTGTGTATGTGTCTTTATATATATATATATATATATATATATATATATATCTATAGGTATCAAGTTGCTTTGAACCAAGTTGCACTATAAGCAGAAACATTGGTAGCATCCATGCTAACTAGTAAGGGACTGAAATGAATGCAGGGGAGTTAGGTATGTTAGATAATAGTTATAAACATTTTAAAACAAGCCAGCTGTGTCTGTAGAGCACAACATGACTGGCTGCTTGGGTAGTGCAGCATGGTCAGATATGGTAAAAAATGGTCAAGCTAGTTGAAACATGTAGGAAGGAAATACAATACAGAGCAGCACCAGACAAACACAGTGCCAGGTCTTGCTAATCCATTTAAAATCTATACATAGGTTCATAGGGGATTACTAGGCTAATGACACAACAGCCTTTACAAGCTAGCCAATAATGCCCAGAATATGACAATATTATATCTTAATTCCCTAGATATGGGATGGGGTAGTACCCAGAATATGACAATATTATATCTTAATTGCTTAGATATGGGATGGGGCAATATCAGGATAGTGGGCCTTTGGTTGTTGGAGCCCTGAGTCATTTTATAGACTGCCTCTGTAAATAATAGACATGGACAGTACCCTGGGAGTGAATGTACAGTTCCCCATCCATTTATCAAAATTCTTTTTAAAGAGAATGAGAGATGGGCTTTGTTTTACGAAGATGGCAAGTTTATTCCATAGATGAGGCAGCCTTTGGAATATGAATCTGTCTCTCCAACAAGTTCTTTTAAAGTCACAAATAAGGTTCAGGTCCATGGAACATGTAACCCTTGCAAAATTTTTCTAGCAAATATATAACATTTTTATCAGGACTAGATCAGAGAATGCCTTGTACACAAGCATAGGTTCTCCTTCAATAAATGATATGAGACAGAGTAAAGGGATAGGGCCTTTAGTCGATCTGCATAAGACATGTGTCTTACTCTTTGTATTTTTTTAGTGAGGAAACTCTGGGGCTGCTCCAATTAGTGTAAGTGTCTGGATAGGTTCATATAGAAGGGAGCCTTGTACCCAATTATAGGCCTGATGATGGCCGAGTACAAAGGCACTATGACTTCCTTTGATCTTGATGGCATGCCTTTACCTATAAGTTGAGCCACACAGAAGGATTTCCTCACTGCAGTAGCTCCCTGGTGGTAAAAGTTTAGGTTACTGTCTGTCTGTGTTTCTAGGTCCCTCACCACTTGGTCTACTTTTAAGAGTGTGTTATCAATACTGTAATCTGCAGGCATATCTGATTTACTGAAGGGTATGATTACAAATTATTTAGCATTTAGTCTTAGACCATGGTTTGGCACAAGTCATTTGTCATTTTTAGACCTGTTTGTAAGATGTAAACACTGGGAATTCATTGACTGCTCCCAGCTTATAGTCATCAATGAACTGGGTGAGCCAGAGGCCCCCAACATTGGCCTTCACTTCAAAGACGTATATACCAAACAGGAGAGGTCCCAACAATGAGCCCTGTGGGACACTGCTAGTAACAGGTTTCTTATCGGAAGTGGATTCCCCTAACTGGGCAACATGTGTCCTGTCAGTGAGCCAGTTGGCTATCCATCTGACAATATAGGCATTTATGTCTAGCTCAGTAAGTTTATCTATGATCCCCAAGTGGGAGATTGTGTCAAACGCTTTGGCCAGGTCTAAATAAGCAGTGCGTACTGTTTACCTGCATCCATGGCCCTGGTGACTTTCTAGAAGAAGTCCACCAGACTGAGCATGGAAGACCTCCCTTTGACAAATCCAAATTGGGTCTGGTCCAGTGTTTGGAGAGTTCCTGTGTCATTATTGATCAGTTCCATGATAATTATCTCCATGGCCTTGCAGATAAGACTGGTCAAGCTTATGGGTCTGTAGTTCCCTGGGTCAGTTGATGGCCTTCCTTGTGAAGAGGAACAACTGTTGCAGACCTTCATTCCACTGAAACAAAGCCCATCCAGAAGCTGTGGTTAAATAGGGCTTGTAGTGGCCCTGACAGATTCTGTATTAAGCTATTTAAGAAGCATCCAGGAATGTTGTTGGGACCCATGGAGGCTGTTTTTGTGGCTTTACTGGGCACAGTAAGGACGTGTTTTCTCATAATGACTGGTAGAGGGATGGTTGTGGATATTTCTTTGGGTCTAGTAGGAGGTGAGATAAAGGGGGAGAAGTTGGAAGTGAACTTGCCAGCCAGACAGCAGGTTTGCTATAGTTTCAGGCTGGGTGTAAGTTTGCCATTCATGATTAACTCAGCACATCCCTGAGTATTTCCCCTGAGGTTACAAACATAATTAGAAAAAGCTTTATGGCTATCTTTCACACAGGAGGTTATTTTTGCCTCATAGTTTGCTTTGGCAGATTTGAGAAGCTGTCTAATTTGTTTGTTTAGACTGGTGAGTGTCTTTTTTGCACTATTTTGTTTGTTCCTTCTTGGCTTTGGAGAGGATTTTTTTTCCTTTTGTTGAATAGCCTATTTATGTTAGGGGACCACCAGATTGGTTTGTTCTTGCCAGTAATCATAAAAGTCACAGCCAAATAAAACAAAAATGTAAATTAAGTCTGGAGCAAGCAGAATGCCCAGAACACCAGCAATTTCATACTTTCAATATGAAAAATACAAGAAAATACCCCCCCCCCCAAAAAAAAAAAAAAAACTTTTTCACATTAAATTGTATTAACAAATTAGCAGTAAATGCACTTTAAAATGTCCATATGAAAATAGATTAAATAAAAACACTTTCCTGATATCTTTGGAACTGCTCTCAAGGGGCCAAAATGAAAGAAGGAAATGCTAGGTAACACATATAGGTTCATATGTGTGTACTAGGCTAATGGCCCTGGAGCCTTTACAAGTCTAGCCCATAGAGGTGCCCAGGCATTGTGCCGCCTGACATTAATTCCCAGTGCCTCTATCAAGTAGAGTCACTGGAGTGATCCCCAGGGTGACCTTTCGATTTCACATCCTCTCATCAAGATTTCTCTTGAAGAGGACCAGTGAGGTGCTCTGCTTGACATGTATGGGAAGTTTATTCCAGAGCATGGGCAGTCTCTGGGTTATGAACCTGTCCCTCCAGCATGTTCTGTTGATTGTGGTAATGAGGTTGAAGTCTCTGGAGTGTGTGGTGTGGAGGGATTGGGATTTCTTCAGATGTAGCATTTCTAAAAGAGCTGGGTCAGACATGGTTTTTTAAGTCAAGCAGAGATTGCCTCTTAGTAGACGATATGAGACAGAGAATAGCTGGAATTTTTTGAGTCTGTCCATGTAAGACATGGGTTTAAGGCCTAGGATCTTCTTCGTGAGGTACTTTTGTGGCTTTTCCAGCTGTTGCATGTGTCCAGTGAGGTATATGCCAAATGGGGCATTATACTCGATGACTGGCCTAATGAGGGAAAAGTATAGAGAGATGATGACCTCTTTCTTCCTGGATGCAAAACCCTTGGTAATGGGATGTGCCACATAGAAGGACTTTATGATCACAGTGGCAATGTGGTGGTCTAAGGAGAGATAGTTGTCAACCTGTGTCCCCAGATCTCTTATAATGCCTTCAGTGTTCAGTGGGCTCCCATCGATGTGGTAATTAGTGGGAACTGAGTTTTTCCCAAAGGGGATGATGACGCATTTTTTGGCATTAAGCTTAAGGCCATGATTTTGACACTAGTTATTGGTCTCATTGAGGCCTTTCTGTAGGATGTCTACATCACTTGGGGAGTTAATAATGGCTCCCAGCTTGTAGTTGTCTGTGAACTTGGTAAGCCAGAGTCTGTCTGTGTTGACATGGACTTCTGAGAAGTAGATGCCAAACAGGAGAGGATCCAGGACCAATCCTGTGGGACTCCATTCATGACTGATCGGCAGTCTGACTTAGAGTCCACTACTTTCACACTGTGGGTTCTGTCTGTGAGCCAGTTTGCAGCCCACCTAGTGATATAGGGGTTGATGCCTAGTTTGGTCAGTTTATCAAAAATTTCTGAGTGGGGAATGGTATCAAAGGCCTTGGCCAGAAAAAAAGGTAGGCTGCATGAACTGTCTTTCCCTCATCCACAGCTCTAGTGACTGACTCAAAGAAGTCAACCAGGTTGACCAGGCACGATCTACCTTTCACAAAACCAAACTGTGTGGGATCTAGAGTTTGGAGATTCCCTATATCCTTGATAATTAGGTCCATGATGATGCACTCTATAGCCTTACATATCAGGCTCGTCAGATTAATGGGGCGATAATTCCCAGGGTCTGTAGTCGTTCCTCCTTTATGTAGAGGGATGACTGAAGCAGTGTGCCATTCGGTAGGGACAAAGCCTAAGGTGAGGCTGTGATTGAACAGGGCACACAGATGTGGTGTCAGTTCACTTTGTAGTTTTTGTAGAACACATCCAGGGATATTGTCGGGTCCCATGAAGCTGTATTTTTGGCCTTGGACAATGCAGCTTTAATCTGTGCTGCAGTAATGCTGGGTGCCTGGCATTCC
Organism: Protopterus annectens; assembly: GCF_019279795.1. NCBI lineage: Eukaryota > Metazoa > Chordata > Ceratodontiformes > Protopteridae > Protopterus > Protopterus annectens. The sequence continues at coordinate 107,849,764 of NC_056734.1, forward strand.
TCCAGTATTGTGATTGGTCCTTTAGGAGGTGATAGAGGGGTAAAGTTGGCACTGAATCTGTCAGCCAGCATGTTGGCAATATCTGTTGGCTCAGTATAGGAGGTGCCATTGTGCAGTAACTCAGAGCAAACCTGGTATTGCCATGGAGATTCTTGATATAACTATAAAAGACTTTGTGGGTGTTTTTAGTGTTTACTGCAATTCTGCTTTCATAGCTGGCTTTAGAGGTTTTGATGAGGGTTCTCACCTTTTTGTTGAGGCTAATAAGGGAATTTTTCCAGTCTTGGGATTTCATCTTTTTCTGCAACAGTTTCTTCCTTTTGTTGTAGAGTTTATTAATCACAGGGGACCACCAGATTGGCTTCCTTTTTATAGGAGAGCATCTTGGCTCTGTTGGATATGGCTAGTTCCATACATTTATGTACATGTTCATACAGTGCATTGGTGCATGATTCAACAGTCATGAGTCTATTTTCCATTGACATGGGTGATGTGAAGTTAGCCACCTCTGTTTTTAGGAGCCCAAAGTAAGCTTTGGAGACATTTTTCATGGTGGTTACCTTTGCGGGAGGTGTGGGTGAGATGTGAATTTCCATGGTGATTATTTTGTGGTCAAATCTAACCAGGGAGAAATTGACTATTGGTGTAGAGCAACAGTTGCCCATGTTAGTAATAACCAGGTCAAGGATGGTGCTTCCTCTAGTGGGGGCAAGAATGAGCTGATCCAGGGCATTGGAATTTATGAATTCCAGGAAGTGTTGGGCCAGTGTATTGGTGCATGAGTAGTTTTCCCAGTTGACGGAGGGGTAGTTGAAGTCACCTGGTATGAGAGTGTTGGACCCTAATAGATTCCAGGGTGCTTAAGAATGTGGAGTGAGAGTCTTCGGACATGGTTGGGGATTTATAGCAGGCTACGATATGAATTGCTGTCTTACCCAATGTTAGTTTGTCATCTTACACAATGTTTTTTTTGGGGGGGGGGTTTGATCAGCTCTCTCACAACTATGTGCCCAAAACACTTGACTGTGATCATCCCTGCCTTGCACTTTGGAATGTTAACAGTAAGCTGGGTCTGCTACAGTGAATCTAAACATGCTTACACTTTGGAAAAGTGAGAATTTCAGTCTTCTGAATGGGCAACAATGTCATCTAGATAGACTGTAGCACAGGACTGCTGGGACTTGAGCACACAATCCATTAGCCTCTGGAGCATGGCCATACCAACACAGAGAAAAAAAGGGAGGATAGTATACTGAAATAATCCCAATGCAGTGCAAAACACAGTCTTCTCCTTATCTTCACCAGTTACAGCAACCTGCCAATAACCTTTTGTCAAACCCAGGGTGATCAGAAATCTCATTTTCTGTAGCCACTCCACCCAGCCATCAACCCTGGATTAGGGGAACTATCAAGCTTGGAAATGCTGTTAGCTTCCCAAACTCACTACAAAATTGGATCATACTATTAGGATTTGAATCTAGTACAATGAGACCGTTCCAATCATTAGTGGTCTCTTTTGTCACTCCCATCCTTAATATTTTCCTTACCTCCTCTCAAACTGCCTAATTTTTGAGTACCCTGTAGGGTCTTAAATTGACGTCCTACCCTGGAATTGTTTATATATGTATTTAATAAGAGTCGTCTTCCCAGGCAACTCTAAGAAAATGTCTTTGTTCCTCAGAAGAAGCTCTTGGCCTTCATGTTTCTGAAGCCTCAAAAGGGTCTCATCTAGTTTATGGATCTCAGGCACTATGTTTGTTGCATTTACTTCTGCCTTCCTCCAGGGTTGTTAAACATTTATTCAGTACATTTGCCCTGCACACCTCTACCTTGTTTGTCAAACCTTCCAATTTATCTTCTTGACCTGTTCATTTACTTCATGGGATCCCAGACGTTTAGCCAGGAAACTGTTTTCAATTGTAGGAACCATAACTAAAACTTAATCTCCCACTGGAAAGTCTCTATTCAGGGCATTTCTATTATTGACTTCTTTTGGCTCACTTGAGCCCACACCATGTGTCCCTGCACAATAGGCATCACTAGATTTAACCATTCCTGTAAATCATTATAATGCCCTGTGACACTCCGAGTGGCTTCTCCACTGCTCATGTTTCTTTTCCTGTATCCAGTAGCACTCCAAATCATTTACCATATGACTTTTCAAAGTAGCTGAATCCTGTAGGGACTGGGGTACCTCTTGAACTGAAAACATTAAATAGCATAATGAGTAGTCCCAATCCTTCCCATCTTTTCCAATAAACTTCTTTAATATATATTTCAATGCCCTAATAAAACATTCCCCAACTCCAACAACCCCAGACCTACAAATTTCAAATGTAAGACCTCAATATATGCCCCTGTAATCCCCCCCCCCCCCCACCGGAACCTTGTCCCAAGCAGCTTCAGTAGAAGGGGTTCTATGGTTTCTTTTTTATGTGTCATACTATTCTTATGTTCTTTATTAATGAGTCACTGTATAAATTTACCTTTGTTGCATTACTGTATAAATTTACATGTGTTGCATTACTGTATCAAAATGTGATTTACCTATATTTGTATATACTTCCTAGCAATGCTATAGTTTATGTATTTGGAGCTTTTCTTCTCGGGTCTCCACTGAAAATGGGCCAATGGCTCAGTTGGACCAACCCAGTTAACAAATGTCAAATAAATAAATAAAATAATAAATAATTCCAACAACCCATCTATTTGGGGTGACAAACTGAAGTTCTTAATTGCTTTATTTAGAAATTTTGGCATAGATTCCTTATCATTTTGGACATAAGGGTACCTTATTCCATTAGCATCTACTTTGATATTTTTACCCAAGAAAATAGCAATATTAATTCCTTAATAATTACCCTAGAATTAGACTTTCTAAGGGATATGGCTTTGGGAAATTGGGTAGCAGAGGCCTAGCACCTCTAGGATATACTTGTATCCACTACTGGTCTTAACAAATGGCTCACTAATATATATAACAATTTTTTTATATAGAACTTCAGTTATAGGCACTGGAAATAAGCACTTACACGAGTGCATGGATTGTGCTATCCCAAACAGAACCAAGACGCTATCCTCCAAAAAAAGGAAGCCAATCTGGTGGTCCCCTGCCATAAACAAACTGTACAACAGAAGGAAGAAACTGTTGCAAAAGAGAGTAAAATCCCATAAGTGGAGAAGCTCCCTGGTCAGCCTCAGTAAGAAGCTGGGATCCCTTATAAGATCCTCCAAAGCTAGCTATGAAAACAAAATTGCCACTAATTTTAAGGACAAACACAAAGCATTCTATAGATATGTGAAGAATCTCAATGGCAACACTCAGATCTGCTCTGAGTTACAGCACAACGGCACGGAAATTACAGAAACAACTGATATTGCCAACATCCTGGCAGATAGGTTCAGTGCTAACTTTACCCCCCCACCCCCTAAAAGGCCCATATCTATACAGGAAGAATGCCGGTTCCCTGTAATCACAACTACGCAGGTAAAAGCTGCACTCTCTAAAGCCAAAAACACAGCATCTACGGGACCGGACAACTTCCCAGGCTCCGTTTTACACGAACTTCAGAAAGAACTGACTCCCCACCTAAGCACCATGTTCAATAATAGCCTCGCATCAGGCTTTGTGCCCACTGAATGGCACACAGTAACAGTTATCCCACTCAACAAAGGGGGAGCAACCACTGATCCCGGCAACTATCGCCCTATTAGCCTGACGAGCCTGGTCTGCAAGGCCATGGAACGTATCATCATGGAACTCAAAAACAAAGACATTGGTAACCTCCAAACTCTGGATCCCACCCAGATCCGGTTTGTGAAAGGCAGATCATGCCTCCTGAACCTGATTGACTTCTTTGAGGCAGTCACCAAAGCCGTAGATGAGGGTAAGGTGGTTCACACAGCCTATCTTGACCTCGCCAAGGCTTTCAACACCATCCCCCATTCTGGAATTATAGCTAAACTCACTAAATTAGGTATAAATCCCTATATTACAAGATGGGTTGCCAACTGGCTCACTGACAGAACCCACACTGTAAAAGTTGCAGACTCCAAATCTGACCTCAAACCAGTGACACGTGGAGTACCACAGGGTTCAGTCCTGGGACCTCTCCTGTTTGGTATCTACTTCTCTGAAGTACAGGCTAACACAGAAGTCCTCTGGCTAATGAAGTTCGCAGATGACTGCAAACTAGGAGCCATAGTCAAGTCCCCAAATGATGTGGACATCCTACAGAAGGGCCTTGCTGAGACAGATGCCTGGTGTCAGAGCCATGGCCTGAAGCTCAATGCCAAAAAAGTGCAGTGTCATCCCCTTTGGTAAAAACTCTGTACCCATGAACTACCACATAGGCAGCAATCTACTTAACACCGAATATGTGATAAGAGACCTTGGGACCCAGGTGGACAGTAGTCTCTCCTTTGATAGTCACATCACCAAAGTAGTCAGGAAGTCCTTCTACATGGCACACCTCATCATAAAAGGGTTCTCATCCAGGAAAAAATAGGTCATTGTTCCCCATTACTTGACACTCATTAGACCCATTATAGGAGTACAACGCCCCTTTTGTAATGTACCTCACAAGACATCTGCAGCAGCTGGAAAGGCCACAGAAGTACCTCACAAAGAGGATTACTGGCCTCAAACAAATGCCCTACACTGACCATCTCAAAAAACTCCAGCTTTACTCCGTAGCATATCGCCTACTCCGAGGTGATCTCTGCCTAACATATAAAGCTATGTCAAACCCAGAGCTGTTGGACATGCTACACCTAAAGAAATCCCAACCCCTCTGAGCTACACGCTCTAGGGACCTAAACCTTGTCACCACAATAAACAGGACATGCTGGAGGGATAGATTCCTGTCCCAGAGACTTCCCAGACTCTGGAACAGGATACCCATCTATGTCAAGCAAAGTTCTTCATTAGCACTCTTCAAGAAAAATCTTGATGAGTGGATGGGAAATAGGAAATACACCCTGGGATCACTTCTGTGTCTCTGCTCGACAGTGGCACAAGAAAATAACTTTCTTGGGTGGCGTAAGCCAGGGAACCTTGCTGGCTAGGCTTACTTAGGCCCTTGGACCGATAGCCTAGTACCTACCTATGAACCTATGAACCTATGAAATAAATGATTCCCAAAAACGTGTGTGTGTGTGTGTGTGTGTGTGTGTGTGTGTGTGTGTGTGTGTGTATGTGTATATATATATATGTATATATGGGTTATATGGGTCTACTTTTTTTTGTTGAAAACACACTTTTTCGACAAACAGAAGATCGAGCCCACTTAAGCGAAAGTGCACTACATCAACAGCGCACTTTTGTATAAGCCGCTTTACCAAAGCACATTACAATGGGGATGAGGAAATATATCCTTTTCTCCACTGTAATGTGATCTCAGAGTTAGTATATTTAAGTAGGGGGTGTGGGGGGCACAGCCCCCCACATGGGGGCATGCAGGGTGTTTAAAGTAGTTCATTTTGAATCGGCTTTTACAAAAGTGCACTTTTGATGTAGTGCACTTTTGCTTAAGTGAGATTCTACGTTTCTTGTTTGAGATTGTGAAATTTTGATCAAATAACATAGACCCACATATATATATATATATATATATATATATATATATATATATATATATATATATATATATATATAGTTATATCTATCTATTTATAGATAGATACGTACATACAAAAATATATGTTTTGACTGAATCCCATTTCTCAGAATTATAACCAATTTGTAAAAAATTGATTGATATCAGATTTGACTGAAAACTCATTTGATTCACTGTATGAGTTTTTCTCTTCTCTTCACTGTTTTGCAACTGTGTAGTTAGTATATTTAAGTAAGGAGGAGTGGAAGGCAAAGACTCCCCCCCCCCCTACATGGGGTTGCAGTAGGGCTTTCCCCTGCAAAAAAAAAGTTATTAAAGAATGTTTAGTGCAATGAAGGTTTTCAGTCAAATGTGATTCTATGAAATGTGGTTTTAGTCAAGTCATGAAAGGTATACATCTCAAAAGACAGAATCACAAAAGGCAGAACAAAAAGAGAAAAAAATCACAAAACACTGAATGACTCTTAAGAGTGAATCACATAACATCAAATACTTCTCTCCCACCAAAAAAGCCATGTAGCAGTAAACTGTAGCTACAAAACTGAATTAAGCATCTTGGTAGTGATACTGTAATGGAAAGGGTCTTTAATAATGTAATGTGTAGGGTTAAGGTTAGGGGCAGGCGTAGGGTTAGGGTTACAGTTAGGGTTACAGTTAGGGTACACAGCATCTTACTCGTGTGCTAACCCTAACCATAATCCTAACCCTAACCCTGTCAATAAACCCAACCCTACACATTATGATACTAAAAACCCTTTCCCTAACAGTACTGCCACACAAGGCAAAAGGGCACAGAATGCAGACAACACAAGTCATGCACAATACTGATGTAATACCCTTGTCTAACACTTACTCTCACTTTAACCCGCAAATGCTTACATATTCGCAACCATCACTTTTTCATTCAGACATTAATTTTCCTGCACACTCCTGTTCACCTGCACTATGTAACACTAAATTCATCCATATGTGATTCACTCAAATGAGCATTCACTCATTTGTGCATTCTCCCTTTTTTACACCCACAAAAACCTTTCTGCCAAATGTAATTCTATCTTTTGAGTTACAAGCATATAGATAGAGGTGTAGTATTCTACATCAAATGGATGAAATATTGATGCCTGTAACATCAACATTAAAACAGAACATCAACAACTACTGTGTGAGTTCTAAAAATTAATCTCTGAACAGGGAAAATAAATTGCAAATGTTTTTGTAGGAAGCTACCCCCCTGTGCCCACGATACCCCCTTTTAATTATATATACTGACTCCAAAATCACACAATCCCTGGAGAAGGGCAACGTCCCCTACCCGGGGATCTTGCAAACATCTGTTTCTGTCAACCAAATGGCGCTAACCAAATAGATGTTGACATTTGAATATTTCAATTAAAATATGGCACCTAAAGTTTTTTATGGGTACAGTTCACTCTGTAAATCACTAGTTAAGTCATTATCAAGTGATGGAAATATTGAAAGAAGGAAGATTGACTACATATGGGTAAGTGTGGATTTGGGATTTTAATTATCAAAACTTTCAGAGCATACCAAAAATTTCTACATTAGGAGTATGAGTATGTATGCAAGTATTTATGTTTAGAGTATGGGGCTAGAAAATGGGATATGTTTAGTGCTGTGTATTTATGCAGCTGTATGTGATGTGTGTCTGAGTGTCTTGTGAAGTTATAGTGCTACAGAAAGGTTTGGTCTAAGGTAAGGTGTAAGGTTGAGTTTTGGGCTGTGGCAGTATTCCGGCTACCATACATCAAAAAAGGATGGGCAGGTGGAATATGACCAGATGCATACCCAAGGGTTGTTTTACAAACATGGCACTTGTTCTCAGTGTGCTTCCAAAGTCAACAAAACAAAAGAAAGTTTAATGAATGGTAACCCAGGACAATTGACATCCTGGGTCATGGGTAATTCCTTAATTAAAGCCCTACTCAACTGCAGGGAAAAATATAGATATAGATAAGGCTGTCCCATATGGTCGTGCAGTTAAGATTCCTGGATTTCACACAGGCAGCCAGGGTTTAACTCCCAGTATGGGAATGGGCCACTCTTGGGGGTTAGGTTTTCACATAATGTTTAAGGTGATTACCTCACAGATACAAGGTACAGGTTTGATTCTTACCTTTGACAGGGAAACCCCCCCTAAACACGCTGTTCAACCTCATCTTCTCCACAGGCTACGTGCCCATAGAATGGTGCACAGCAATGCTTATTCCACTCCACAAAGGAGGGTCCACAACTGACCCTGGTAACTATCACCCCATAAGCCTGACTAGCCTGGTCTGCAAGGCTATGGAGTGCATCATCATGGAACTCATTAACAAAGACATTGGGAACCTCCGAACACTTGACCCAACCCAGTTCGGCTTTGTTAAGGGCAGATCATGCCTACTAAACCTGGTTGACTTCTTCGAGACAGGCACCAAGGCCATAGACGAGGGAAAGGTTGTTCACACAGCCTACCTTGACCTCGCCAAGGCTTTCGACACCATTCCCCACTTGGGTATTACAGAAAAACTCACCAGCCTGAACATAAACCCCTATGTCATGAGATGGGTTACAAACTAGCTTAAAGACAGAACTCACACGGTAAGAATAGTGGGCTCCAGGTCCAACTCTAAACCAGTCACAAGTGGTGTCTCACAAGGCTTGGTCCTGGGACCCCTACTGTTCAGCATATACTTCTTAGAAGTACAGGCAAACACAGGAGGACTATGGCTAACCAAGTTCGCCAATGACTGCAAACTGGGAGCCATAACTGGTTCATAGGTAGGTACTAGGCTATCTGCTCAAAGGCATTTATAAGCCTAGCCAGAATGTGTTGGCTTTTGCCACCCCCTTAGATTAGTTTCCTGTGCCTCTGTCCAGCAGAGCCACTGAAGTGATCCCCGGGGTATAGGTTCATAGGTGGGTACTAGGCTATCTGCCCGAAGACTGTCCGGCTGACACGGACATCCTCCAAAAGGGCCTTACTGAGATGGACACCTGGTGTCAAAGTCATGGCCTTAAGCTAAATGCAAAAAAATGCATAGTCACCCCATTTGGGAAAAACAAAACACCCACGAATTACCACATAGGTGGCAGCCCCCTTAATACAGAAGAGATAATAAGAGATCTGGGGATCTAGGTAGATAGTAATCTCTCCTTTGACAATCATATTGCCAAAGTAGTTAGGAAATCCTTCTATGTGGCCCATCTAATTACTAAAGGGTTCGCATCTAGAAATAAAGAGGTTATAGTGCCCCTTTACTTGTCACTCATCAGACCCATCATAGAGTACAATGCCCCATTTGGGATGTACCTCACAAGACACTTCCAACAGCTGGAGAGACCACAAAAGCACCTCACCAAGAGGATTACTGGCCTCAAACATATGTCCTATGCAGTCCGACTGAAAAAACTCCAGCTGGCATATCGCTTACTCAGAGGTGCTCTCTGCCTGACTTACAAAGCCATGCCCAACTCAGAATTGATGGACATGCACCACCTAAAGAAATCCAAGTCACTGCAAGCCATGCGCACTAGTGAGCTAAACCTTCCCACAACAATAAATAGAACATGCTGGAAAGATAGATTCCTGTCACAGAGACTCCCCATACTTTGGAACAAAATTCCAAACTACATTAGGCAGAGCCCCTCACTAACACTCTTCAAGAAAAACCTTGATGAGTGGATGGGTAACAGAAAATACACCCCTGGGATCACTTCATTGGCTCTGCTTTACAGAGGATTAGTTAATTAATCAATGGGTGGCGAAAGCCGACACACTCTGGCTAGGCTTATAAATGCCTTCGGACAGATAGCCTAGTACCTACCTATGAACCTATAAATTGACTACACTTAAAATGGCTCACAAAGGCAGTTAGCCTAGTACTTACAAATGAAGCTATATGTAGATATAGACATAGATACAGATATAGACATAGATACAGCTATAGCTATAGGTATAGATATAGATGTACACTAGCTCCTTACAAGCACACACATGGCAGTATATAAATCATTTAAACTTTGTTTGTTTGTGTCTTTCGGCTTTTCCCGGTTAGGGGTCGCCACAGCGGAACTCCGGTCCGCTAATGATTGGTAGTGGATTTTTACGTACCGGGTTACCAGCCCTGATGCACAACCTTCAATGAAGGCACGCCCCATTCACGTATGCCTCCACACAGAAGACGTTCTAGCTGAGAATCGAACAGGACAACATCTTGCTATGAGGCGACAACGCTACCGCAGCACCACCACCAAAATCATTTAAACTACCATGCTGTTAATCATGGCTACTTGAATGATTATAGGCAATCGCACTGACTTGCAGGGACAGATTGGCACCTCTTCTACAACGCCTCCTAACAGCTTGTGCCTGGGACAGCTGTCCCCTTGCTCTGCCTTAGTTACAGCTGTTTGCTTACTTACTTCTGTAGACTATATAAAAAGGTATGGCTACACATCACAGATACATTGATTTCAAAAAGCAGTATACACATATCTGAGGTAAAATCAGAAAATATGGATGAGTTCTCAAGTCCTGGGCTCACAAAGGCAAACTGTGTAGGAAATAAAATTTACAGCATTTCTTTTAACTGAATTAATGATTTCTTTACCTCTTTTAGCAAAGAAAACTATAGTTAATTATTAAAGAATGCTACAGGGTTACTTTATAATCTTCAAGTTGCAATAAGTCACTCCGTGCGAAACAAAAAGATCAGCAAGAAATGTGGCTGCATGAAAAGGTATCAAGCACATGAATTAGTATTGAAATTGATAATTTCCTTGTACTAATCTTTGTTAAAAAGTAGAGATAAAAAGGCCAAAGATCAGAGTTCAAGCACACTCTTCAGACCCAAACAACAGCTGCAGGATATTACATCAGTCTTATGTGTTTCTCTATATTTTTAAGTATGATTGGCATATTACTCTTACAGTCATCTTATTCTGAGTCATTTCTTTTTCGAAGTGTTGTGCACACATCATAGCATAAATGGGTGGAAATTAATGCTAAAATTATGCACTTCCAAAAGTTTGGAATGCAGTTCCTATAGTATGTGTTTTATTTCCTCTCCCTTGCTGAATAATAAAATTTCGCAACTCCTACATGCCAAGGACATGACCCTTCATTAGGGTGTCAGACCATGCTACATACAAACAGTAAATTGTATTCTTACAATAAGACTATTGTCCGTAACTTTTGTTAGTTAAAGCATATGGAAATGCTTCACCTACATGGACAGTAGTCCTCAGAACAGCAAACACTGAGAAGTACTTTTGAACCTAGTTATGTTAACAATTCATAAGACATCTCCTATTGTTTTATTTTAAAATAACTGGTTGTGTATCATACTAACTACCATCTGTTACTGGTCCCATCACAAACTGTAACAGTCTGTTTTCCCAATCAAATGATTGCAGTTTTCTGAATGCCACAGTAGTTCCTTTTTCATTAGTTCATGATGTTGGAAACTCACCCAGTGCAGGGTATTTGGCAGTGGCAGAAAATGTTTCTGTTGCCAGAATACAGCAGATTGAGTTAACAGCTGTGGAGAAAATTTCTTCCACAGAAAGTCACGTGCAAGATATCATCGTCACTGTAATTAAATAACATCTAAACAAAGCGTATCGGGACATTTTATTTACAGTGTATTGAGTTTGACAGTAATCCAAATTATATCTTTTTTTCTAATACACTTTATTTCATAATCACAGAAAGGCATTACAAGGTGTACAGAGCATTTCTATCAAAGCTGAAACACTTAGCTTTGCTTCTTAATTTAGTCTGCCTGAAGACTGCCACTGATATATATTAACTCTGTCTTTTGTAAAACACAGTTACCATGAGGCTATACAAAGATTATGTAACATTAATTATATAAATATGAGCTCTAGTGCATGAAAACTTGCTATTAGAAAAAATAACAAAGTTCTCTTTTTAACCCTCTGCTTTGATTTTAAAGGCCAGTGCTATGAATTTTAATGTTCAAAGGACGAGCATTATGATTGCAAGAAACATTTTCACCAGATCCAGTGACTACTTTTCCCACTAGCCAGTCCAAATCCATCAACACAGTTTTGATAGGTTTCTTTCCAGTTACTTGGCAAGGTGTCCACCCTTTTATGTGCATGCCTTTAGGATAAAATAAGTTATCCCAAATGCCTTTCTAACCATTGTGGAGATGAAGTCTTTGCATTTGCCACTTGCTAAGCCCATCGTTAAGAATAGATGTCCAATATGGCAGCAATTGGCTGCCTTTATATTATACTGCTCCTTCAGGTGTCTAAATGACAGTTATTTAATTAATTTTAGACATGTCATATCATTGGATTTCTGACATATCAGTCAGGAAGCATTTTTTATTTTTTCACTAAATGCGGAGGGGGGAGAAACAGAAGTAAAATGACATTACTTAGTACATGATGCCGATTTCCACACTTGCCCAAATAATTAACATATATACAGTGTTATCCTTCCATTTGCATTTACTAGAAGAAAGGAATTAACTTTTAACATGAGAAAAGAGGTATTGCTGGAGTGCTAAATCCTGTGATAAATCTTCTCTCCTTAGTCTTTCTCAGATTCAGGTTATTAGTATGCAGGGTAAAGCTTGTGTCTCAGTATTCATTTTGACAAAATAAGCTGTTTTTTTTCTAGTAAATGTTCGACAATTTCATATAACAAAGAGCCTGGTGCCATTTCTAATCAGGAAGATCAGTTTGGGATCTTATCTGGTGTTAATTTAATATGGTTTGTTCTACATGCGTATAGTTTACTGTTATGTAAGGTGTAATCAGATATATACAGAGGTATTGGTGTGTTTCTGTTTCTCTAATGTATATATTTTATAACTTTGATCATTTGTATGTTCATGGGTTTGAATACCAAACCATCTTCCAAATTCTTAAATATAGACAGAGGTAAATATTGTTTTGCCAAAACTGGTACTTTAATCCAAAATCTATACAGATACTGTACCACAAAAGAATCCCTCTTTCTCTAGTTATTTATATTAAGGTTTAGTTGCAAGTTACCTGAGCAGGTGTTTTGCCCTATAGCTCTGTTTTCCAAACACAGTATTTCAAATAGAACTGGACCCAGAGTACCTTGGAGACCAGGCACGCATCACCCTCCATTCAGCAGTCTATATGACAGTGAGTGCAGTAACAGCTCCTTTAATCAGTCTGATGAGCTTAAGGCTTCTATCCCAACTAAATGATTGTGAGAAAACCTTGAACGTTTTCCAGTTGTACAATGTGTTTCACTAACTACAAAGGTGCATTGCAGTCTATAATTGAATGAACAAGTGATGGCATGGATATTTCACAGGTTTATTCTGATAAGCCCTTTAGTATTTAATCAGCTATCTCTTCTAATCAATGCACATAGACACAGCTTTTGAGCTTTCCATTCAGGACATACATCAGAGTTGAAGATATACCAGCCATAAGTTACCTTTAACAGTATAGGGTAATAATTTCTGTGAATGTGATAAGATACATAGCCTGATGGTACAGGACAAAGTATATCTGTACCAGTGGTGACCAGGATTTCTCAAGTAGCCTGGTTGCCAAAGGCAGCAAACAAATTAGTAACCAACTGCTAGCTTGCCATTCTGATAGGTGCTGTATTACTATCAGCAATGCAGAGGCATCTTGGGAAACTTGGGATTGCTACTGGCATGACAACTAATAAAGAAGCTCAGTCATTGCAAATCCCAAGAACATAGAAACATGCATGTCTGTGAGCTGGGTCCATGACTAGACATGTTAAGGGAGACAGATTGGTTGAAATATTAGAAAAAAAATCTTTACCACCACCAGACCAGACATTTGACAGTCCTGATCTCACCACCCATGAATAAAAATAGACAAGAGGAGCCTGATTTCAGTGGGAAGAAGGACCAAAAAATTTTCAAAGGATAAGAGCATTTCCACTCAAATATAGAAACCTTAGCAGCTATTATATGTTCATATTTATTATTTGCAGAAGACAGATTATTCTGTGCTTAGAATATGTTTTACTCTGACTGGCAGATGCTGCTCTGATTGAAACAATAGTTAAAACCCCAGCAGAGAGAAAAGCAGAACAGATAAAAAATACAACCAGTAGCAGAGAAGAATAAAAATGACGTTTTCTGACTGAATTGTAAGACACTAAACTCCTTTGTTCCCCCTTTACATACATTCTGTTGTTTCTGTAGTTACACTACAAGGGGGTAATTTGCTTGGCACAGGAGCAGACTGCCCTGTGCCATAAGTATTGGGAACCTGAAGTTAGAATATAAATGGAAAAAAGTGCTAGGCACAGTCACTCACATACAGCTGTACAGTGAGGGGAGAAGACTTGACCTCAAGTAAAAGTGTTTCTTTCTACTTTTAGGATGCCATGGCCTGACCTTGTTGTTTTCATGAGTCTGAAGGATTATTTTATCTTCTGTTCAGTTATTAGTCAGTCAGTTAAAGATGTATCAGTCATCAAAAGCAGAATCCTTATTATGTGTCATGTTTTTTAATGTACCAAATAATTTTATTGCAATTTACAATGTAAATGACAGACTGCATTAAGTGCCAAAGGAGTATGGGTTTTAAACATGTTGAAAATCCTTATTATTATAACTGTTTGTTGTTATTATTGCTATTATTATTGCTATTGCATTTATTTTACTGTTGTAGTTTTGACGATCGTTCAGAGTAGGGTATGAAGGCAACTTGTAGAGTCACAGGGAAGTGCTTTGAACCTTAGGAAGGGTAGAAGCATGGAAGCATTAAGGCACTTGGACAGCAAAGTCAGAAGCCTACATTTCAAGCCCTTCATGTCTCACATGCACCTATGAACCTATGCATTTTAGATGAACCGGGACCCGTCATTTAACTTCACTGCATATGAAGAGTGCCCATGGAAAAAAGAGGGCGTGCCCCTCACTGCAATGCAAGGAAATGGTATAGATGTAGTGGTCCCAGCCTCTCAAAAAAAAAAAACAAAAAAAAAAAAGAAAGAAAGAAAAAGAAAACAGCTGTGAGATGTAAGATTAAATGACAAATATCCAGTTATCTTTGTTTTGTTGTACTGTTTTGCCAAAGCATCCACTGGCAGTGTGGAACAAAAGATTAATCCTAAATGTGCTAGGTGTGTCGTACATAGACCTAGTAGTGGTAATCCTAAATGTGCTAGGTGTGTTGTACATGGACCTACTACTGGTAATCCTAAATGTGCTAGGTGCGTTGTACATGGGCCTACTAGTGGTAATCCTAAATGTGCTAGGTGTGTTGTACATGGACCTATGAGTGATAATCCTAAATGTGCTAGGTGCGTTGTACATGGGCCTACTAGTGGTAATCCTAAATGTGCTAGGTGTGTTGTACATCGACCTACTAGTTGTTGTTGTTGTGTCTTTTGGCTTTTCCCGGTTAGGGGTCAGAAATCCTAAATCTGCTAGGTGTGTTGTACATGCACCTACTACTGGTAATCCTAAATGTGTTAGGTGCGTTGTATATGGACCTACTAGTGATAATCATAAATGTGCTAGGTGTGTTGTACATGGACCTACTAGTGATAATCCTGAAGCTGCTATGTGTATTGTACATGGACCTACTAGAGGTAATCCTAAATCTGCTAGGTGTGTTGTACATGGACCTACTAGTGGTAATCCTAAATCTGCTAGCTGTGTTGTACATGGACCTACTAGTGGTAATCCTAAATGTGCTAGGTGTGTTGTACATGGACCTACTAGTGGTAGTCATAAATGTGCTAGGTGTGTTGTACATGGACCTGCTAGTGGTAATCTTAAATGTGCTAGGTGTGTCGTACATGGACCTACTACTGGTAATTCTAAATGTGTTAGGTGCGTTGTATATGGACCTACTAGTGTTAATCATAAATGTGCTAGGTGTGTTGTACATGGACCTACTAGTGAATCCTAAATGTGCTTGATGTGTTGTACATGAACCTACTAGTGGTAATCCTAAATGTGCTAGGTGTGTTGTACATGGACTTACTAGTGGTAATCGTAAATATGCTAGGTGTGTTGTACATGGACCTACTAGTGGTAATCCTAAATGTGCTAGATGTGTTGTGCATGGACCTACTAGTGATAATTCTGAAGCTGCTAGGTTCATAGGTTCATAGGTTCATACTACGCTATCTGCCCAAGGGCATTTATAAGCCTAGCCCAGAGTTTTGTGGCTTTCGCCACCCCTTTAGTTTGGTCATGTATGTTAGGTGTATTGTACATGGACCTACTAGAGGTAATCCTAAATGTGCTAGGTGTGTTGTACATGGACCTACTAGTGGTAATCCTAAATCTGCTAGTTGTGTTGTACATGGACCTACTAGTGGTAATCCTAAATGTGCTAGGTGTGTTGTACATGAACCTACTAGTGGTAATCATAAATGTGCTAGGTGTGTTGTACATGGACCTGCTAGTGGTAATCTTAAATGTGCTAGGTGTGTCGTACATGGACCTAGTAGTGGTAATCCTAAATGTGCTAGGTGTGTCATACATGAGCCTACTAGTGGTAATCCTGCATGTGCTAGGTGCATTGTACATGGGCCTACTAGTGCTAATCCTAAATGTGCTAGGTGTGTTGTACATGGACCTACTAGTGGTAATCCTCAGTGTGATAGCTGTGTCATACATGGGCCTAGTAGTAGTAATCCTAAATGTGCTAGGTGTGTTGTACATGGACCTACTAGTTGTAATCATAAATGTGCTAGCCGTGTCGTACATGGGCCTACTAGTGGTAATCCTAAATCTACTAGGTGTGTTGTACATGGACCTACTACTGGTAATCCTAAATGTGCTAGGTGTATTGTACATGGATTTACTAGTGGTAATCATAAATGTGCTAGGTGTATTGTACATGGACTTACTAGTGTCAATCCTAAATCTGCTAGGTGTGTTGTACATGGACCTACTAGTGGTAATCATAAATGTGCTAGGTGTGTCGCACATGGACCTACTAGTGGTAATCCTAAATGTGCTAGGTATGTCGTACATGGACCTGCTAGTGGTAATCCTAAATGTGCTAGGTGCGTTATACATGTGCCTGCTAGTGGTAATCCTAAATGTGCTAGGTGTGTTGCACATGGACCTATTAGTGGTAATCCTAAATGTGCTAGGTGTGTTGTACATGGAGCTACTAGTGGTAATCCTAAATGTGCTAGGTGTGTCATACATGGACCTACTAGTGGTAATCCTAAATCTGATAGGTGTGTTGTACATGGACCTACTAATGGTAATCCTAAATGTGCTTGGTGTGTTGTACATGGACTTACTAGTGGTAATCCTAAATGTGCTAGGTGTGTTGTACATGGACCTACTAGTGGTAATCCTAAATGTGCTAGGTGTGTTGTACATGGACCTACTAGTGGTAATCCTAAATGTGCTAGTTGTGTTGTACATGGACCTACTAGTGGTAATCATAAATGTGCTAGGTGTGTCGTACATGGACCTACTAGTGGTAATCCTAAATGTGCTAGGTGTGTTGTGCATGGACCTAATAGTGGTAATCCTAAATGTGCTAGGTGTGTTGTACATGGACCTACCACTGGTAATCCTAAATGTGCTAGGTGCATTGTATATGGACTTACTAGTGGTAATCATAAATGTGCTAGGTGTGTTGTACATGGACCTACTAGTGGTAATCATAAATGTGCTAGGTGTGTTGTACATGGACCTAGTAGTGGTAATCCTAAATGCGCTAGATGTGTTGTACATGGATCTACTAGTGATAATCCTAAATATGCTAGGTGTGTTGTACATGGGCTTACTAGTGGTAATCATAAATGTGCTAGGTGTGTTGTAAATGGACCTACTAGTGGTAATCACAAATGTGCTATGTGTGTTGTACATGGACCTACTAGTGGTAATCTTAAATGTGCTAGGTGTGTCATACATGGACCTACTAGTGGTAATCCTAAGTCTGCCAGGTATGTTGTACATGGACCTACTAGTGGTAATCATAAATGTGCTAGGTGCATTGTACATTGACCTACTAGTGGTAATCTTAAATGTGCTAGGTGTGTTGTACATGGACCTATTAGTGGTAATCCTAAATGTGCTAGATATGTTGTACATGGACCTACGAGTGATAATCCTAAATGTGCTAGGTGTGTTGTACATGGACCTACTAGTGGTAATCCTAAATGTGCTAGGTGTGTTATACATGCACCTAGTAGTGGTAATCCTAAATGTGCTAGGTGTGTTGTACATGGACCTAGTAGTGGCAATCCTAAATGTGCTAGGTGTGTTGTACATGGACCTATTAGTGTTAATCCTGAATGTGCTAGGTGCATTGTACATGGACCTAGTAGTGGTAATCCTAAATGTGCTAGGTGTGTTGTACATGGACCTACTAGTGGTAATCCTACATGTGCTAGGTGTGTTGTACATGAACCTACTAGTGGTAATCCTAAATGTGCTAGTTGTGTTGTACATGGACCTACTAGTGGTAATCATAAATGTGCTAGGTGTGTCGTACATGGACCTACTAGTGGTAATCCTAAATGTGCTAGGTGTGTTGTACATGGACCTAATAGTGGTAATCCTAAATGTGCTAGGTGTGTTGTACATGGACCTACCACTGGTAATCCTAAATGTGCTAGGTGCATTGTATATGGACTTACTAGTGGTAATCATAAATGTGCTAGGTGTGTTGTACATGGACCTACTAGTGGTAATCATAAATGTGCTAGGTGTGTTGTACATGGACCTAGTAGTGGTAATCCTAAATGCGCTAGATGTGTTGTACATGGATCTACTAGTGATAATCCTAAATATGCTAGGTGTGTCGTACATGGACCTACTAGTGGTAATCCTAAATGTGCTAGGTGTGTCATACATGGACCTACTAGTGGTAATCCTAAATCTGATAGGTGTGTTGTACATGGACCTACTAATGGTAATCCTAAATGTGCTTGGTGTGTTGTACATGGACTTACTAGTGGTAATCCTAAATGTGCTAGGTGTGTTGTACATGGACCTACTAGTGGTAATCCTACATGTGCTAGTTGTGTTGTACATGGACCTACTAGTGGTAATCATAAATGTGCTAGGTGTGTCGTACATGGACCTACTAGTGGTAATCCTAAATGTGCTAGGTGTGTTGTGCATGGACCTAATAGTGGTAATCCTAAATTTGCTAGGTGTGTTGTACATGGACTTACCACTGGTAATCCTAAATGTGCTAGGTGCATTGTATATGGACTTACTAGTGGTAATCATAAATGTGCTAGGTGTGTTGTACATGGACCTACTAGTGGTAATCATAAATGTGCTAGGTGTGTTGTACATGGACCTAGTAGTGGTAATCCTAAATGCGCTAGATGTGTTGTACATGGATCTACTAGTGATAATCCTAAATATGCTAGGTGTGTCGTACATGGACCTACTAGTGGTAATCCTAAATGTGCTAGGTGTGTCATACATGGACCTACTAGTGGTAATCCTAAATCTGATAGGTGTGTTGTACATGGACCTACTAATGGTAATCCTAAATGTGCTTGGTGTGTTGTACATGGACTTACTAGTGGTAATCCTAAATGTGCTAGGTGTGTTGTACATGGACCTACTAGTGGTAATCCTAAATGTGCTAGGTGTGTTGTACATGGACCTACTAGTGGTAATCCTAAATGTGCTAGTTGTGTTGTACATGGACCTACTAGTGGTAATCATAAATGTGCTAGGTGTGTCGTACATGGACCTACTAGTGGTAATCCTAAATGTGCTAGGTGTGTTGTGCATGGACCTAATAGTGGTAATCCTAAATGTGCTAGGTGTGTTGTACATGGACCTACCACTGGTAATCCTAAATGTGCTAGGTGCATTGTATATGGACTTACTAGTGGTAATCATAAATGTGCTAGGTGTGTTGTACATGGACCTACTAGTGGTAATCATAAATGTGCTAGGTGTGTTGTACATGGACCTAGTAGTGGTAATCTTAAATGTGCTAGGTGTGTCATACATGGACCTACTAGTGGTAATCCTAAGTCTGCCAGGTATGCTGTACATGGACCTACTAGTGGTAATCATAAATGTGCTAGGTGCATTGTACATTGACCTACTAGTGGTAATCTTAAATGTGCTAGGTGTGTTGTACATGGACCTATTAGTGGTAATCCTAAATGTGCTAGATATGTTGTACATGGACCTACGAGTGATAATCCTAAATGTGCTAGGTGTGTTGTACATGGACCTACTAGTGGTAATCCTAAATGTGCTAGGTGTGTTATACATGCACCTAGTAGTGGTAATCCTAAATGTGCTAGGTGTGTTGTACATGGACCTAGTAGTGGCAATCCTAAATGTGCTAGGTGTGTTGTACATGGACCTATTAGTGTTAATCCTGAATGTGCTAGGTGCATTGTACATGGACCTAGTAGTGGTAATCCTAAATGTGCTAGGTGTGTTGTACATGGACCTACTTGTGGTAATCCTACATGTGCTAGGTGTGTTGTACATGAACCTACTAGTGATAATCCTAAATGTGCTAGGTGTGTTGTACATGAACCTACTAGTGGTAATGCTAAATCTGCTAGGTGTGTTGTACATAGACCTACTAGTGGGTTGACATTTTAGTATAATGCACATTCAACATGTTGTAGCAGCTTGAATAGTTGTCATGAAAATTAAATATCCTTCCTGGATACAAATAGCAACCACTTGGTATTTGGCTCTTGTCTTCCACTACTCAGGCAATATTTATGCCTATTAAAAGCCAGTCCCACCTGGAAATGGGGGATCCCCAGTAGCATGATGCAGGCTCCTACAGTGGATAGCAGAAAGAGAAGGAATGGGCCAATAGACCTAGGTGATCAAGCTTATGTGGACAAAAAAGAACATTTCTATAATGAAGGGATGTTCTGTGCTCAGTAAGCTTAGCTGGTTAGAAATGCCAAACATAAGTTAAATAAATATTAATAATTTCACAGTACCCGGTGTTAGGACAACAACTAGTGGGTACTGTTGCACCATATGCTAGTCCCTCTTAGTGGCAGATGATCATAACCTTGGTGGTCTCAGAAATCCTCCTCTGCCCACCTTAATTGTCTACTTTATTGATTTTGTTTATTTTTGCTTGTTGATTTGGTGGTCTAACTAGGCATAGCCCATTTATAGTAGAGGCACAAGGAGAAAAGACACAGGAAAATATGATTTATTGCAAAATGTAATAGTACAAATATTTCTAGGGACAAAGAAATGAGTACATAACAGGAATACACAGGATAGTCACACAATGAAAAAAGGCAGAACTCAAAGGTGAGCAAGCAATAACTAAAAGAAAAACAGTACTTACAGAAAGATGATTCTGCTCTTATATCTAGCACATTAGCAATAGCACCTAATCTAAACCAAAAAACAAGATCAAGATTGTTGCATTCATGTTGTACATAGAATACAGATACCACCTTATCTGTGGTTTGCATATCATATGACCACCTTATTTGCACTACTTCCCCGTCTGTGGTTTGCATAAACTATGACCACCTTGTTTGCACTGTTTCCCTATCTGTGGTTTAAATATCCTGTGACCACCTTGTTTGAAGCGGTCTATATCATATGAGTGAATCGCACAAATTGTGAACGCTCATAATATTGAACGTACTGGACCTCGAAGTGCTTTTTCTGAGATCGCGGTACAGTGAAGAATGAGATATTTGCCCTTTCCTCGCTGTGGTGCGATCTCGGAGTTGGAATATATATTTAGAGGGGGGGTGCAGCCTCCTCAATAGGAAGTTCGAGGTCAGGTATGTTCAATATTATGAGAGTTCACAATTTGTTCGATTCGCTCATATGATATAGACCTTGTTTGAAGTGCTTCCCAGTCTATGGTTTGCATATCCCACGGTTTTCTCCATGACTCCTAGCAGGTAATTACCCTACACATCTATCACAGTTTCACTAAAGATGTATTTTTACAAAGCCAGCAGTACTACCCCTCCCCAGAACATCATAGAATGCCCTTGTGCATAAGTTTTCTTTTCTGTCAAAAATATCCTACTTTTGTTTTTGATTTATGCATTTGAGGTTCATAGGCAAATATTAGTCATGTGTTCTACGTCACTGTTGAGATGCCTCACCAGCATAAGCTCAATATACGTAAAATATATTAGCTGACCCAATCAAAGAAGGAACACTACAAATCCCAAGGCTAGATATACAAATACCCATCCAGTCATCTTAAAGGTAGCTAATGGGTTTCATTGTTTGACAAGTAGGTAAAGCCTATTCCCTAACTAAGAGATGCTCTGGGATAGACATTTGTCTAGTTATGTATCGATGAAGGTGAAGGTCCTTGGTGTCAGGTATTCATGATGCTGCTAGTCTTATATAGGTACAGCATATCAAGTAGGACAGGGTCTTTCATGGTGGAAGGACTACGGCACAGATCATGACAAAGGAGTCCAAATGAGATGGAGTATAGTGAGAGGCCTGTGAGATGAAGTATAAAGAGGCCTTTTAAACCTGTTAGCATAGCTTAGGCAGTTTAGTCCAATAATATTCCTGCTTAGGAATCTTTGGGGACTTTCTTATTGCTCAAGATGTTTGTTGAGATGCATGCCTAAGGGGGTACTGCATTCTGTGACAGGTCAGATGAGGGATAACTTTAAAAAATATACAATTTCATTATTCCTAGAATAAATGTCTCTGAAAATTAGCTATGACTCATGGAATGATTTCCTGACTATAAATAAAATAGAAAGGCCAAAGGATAGTTTACTGATGATGGAGGCATCCTGATGTGCATCCTTAACATAGTAAGGGGCTAACAGTGAGACGGGAATGCTTATCAGTAATACCTGCATGGGGAATTATATCAAATACCTTAGCTATATCTAAAAAGGTCTCAGAAACTCTTTTAAATAAATCAATTAAACTTAGTAAATATGATCTGCCTTTAAGAAAGCCAAAATTATTCAGATAAAGGGAATGAAGGGTCCCTATATATCTTCATTCATAAGACTTACTTTGATACACTCCATGACTCTACAAATGATATGAGTGAGACTTACTGGTTTGTAATTGCCAGGATCTGTGGTAGTTAGGCTATGCTTATGTAGTGGTACCACTATGTCAGTTCTCCAAACATCCGGCATGTAATCAGTGCTGAGCAAAGCTACATCCGGCATTCATTATGAGGCAGCCAGGTATATTGTCTGAATCTACAGAAGCAGTGTTCTTAGACTTCAGTAGTGAGAGAGAGAGATTTTGGGAGAGAAAGTGTCATTTGGTGGAGAATGAGGGTAAGTGAAGGATGAGTAAGTAGGATGAAATTAGAGCTGAATTTGAAATCTAGGATGTTGATGATGACCTATTAACTTGAGCAGTAGTGAGTGTTGTGCCTGAGTATCCTGATATATTAAAGAAGGCTTTGTGGTTGTCTTTGATGAAGGTTATAATTTTGAATTCAAAGGGAACCTTAATGGAATGCATGAGATTTTTGCTAATGCATTTTAGATTTCTTTTGTGATGCGAGGAAGAGAATTTGTACATAAGATATTTCAATGTTTCTTTTACATAATGGCTATATTTTTCATTCCACTATCCCTCTGTCTGTAAGCACCTATTTAAATACCAAAATCTTTTTTCTTAGTGTTTCAGATGCTGGTTGCTATAATTCCTAAGAAGGTGTGGCTTCCACACCTGAATACAGTTCTCAGGGTGTGATTTCACAGCTAGTTTATAACATGCTCCTTTTCACACTTACAATATCTCTGTTTAGAGAATGGGTGACCTGTAGATCGCACCCTGACTGGAGAACAAGCATTCTCAAGCAGGGTATTAATCTACAGGTAATACCTGCTGGAAAACGAGTCCGCCATTTCAATACAGCATATCAAGCTGCCATGGAGCGTGGAATGAAAAAAACTAACAACCGACATTATTTTATGTTCACTAAGCAGCACTTTTGCTGCTTAGCACATGTAAAAGAAAAAAGAAAAAAATGTAAATAAAAAAAGTGTGTATGTGTTTATGTCTGTGTGCGAGAGTGTATGCGTGTATGACAGTGAGAGAGAGAGATCAATCATGCCATTATTATTTTACACTCACTAAGCAGCACGTTTGCTGTTTAGCCAGTGTAAAAAATACTTTAAACAGAAAAAAGTGTGTGTGTGTGTGTGTGTGTGTGTGTGTGTGTGTGTGTGTGTGTGTGTGTGTGTTCATGTTTTTGTCTGCGTGTGTGAGTGAATGCATGCATAAAAGCAGGAGATACTGTGTGTGTGCGCGTGTGTGCGTGTGCGTGCGTGTGCGTGCGTGTGCGTGCGTGTGTGTGTGTTTGTGTGTGTGTTCATGTTTTTGTCTGTGTGTGTGAGTGAATGCATGCATAAAAGCAGGAGATACTGTGTGTGTGTGTGCGTGTGCGTGCATGTGTGTGTGTGTACATGTGCATGTGTGTGCGTGTGTGTGTGCATGGGTGCGTGTGTGTGTGTGTGTGCATGTATGTGCGTGTGTGTGCGTGCGTGTGCGTGCGTGTGTGTGTGTGTGTGTGCATGTGTGTGTGTGTGTGTGTGTGTGTGTGTGTGTGTGTGTGTGTGTGTGCATATGTGTGTGAGAGAGAGAGAGAGAGAGAGAGAGAGTGAAGAGTGAGAGCAATCCCTGGCAGAAGTAGCAGCACTTAAGTGGTTTGCGTACTTCTTGTGCTCTAAGGTCAACATATCTGGACAAAGCCTAAATTAAAGGGGAAACAAGGGCTCAAAATGGAAACACACCTTGGATTTGTTTTAGCATGCATTTTCTGAAGCAGAGGGGGCGGTGTCTGTTTGTATGTGAGAGAAAGACAGAGAGAGAAAGTGAGTGAGATCGCCCACTGGCAGCAGCAGCAGCAGTTAAGAGATTTGCATACCCCTGGATCTTTCAGCTGAAGAATTCTGGATAAAGCTTAAAATAAAGGAGGAGCAAAGGCTCAAAAATAGGAGCAGATTTTAATTATTGCTCTTATAAAATTACAAATTTACGTAAACAAAAGGATTTTTGTGTTTGCATGAATTTTCTAAAAGAAATAAAAGTCTGAAACCCAAATGTGTTTCATAACTTCAGTCTCCAATGACTGGTAATACATTTTTTAGGAGTAAGGGATCAAAAAATAAAGTAAATACGTGGATATGTTTTTAATGTGTTATATTTTGGATGTAAAATCTTTACTCCAACACCATTAACATATACTATGCAAGTTTGAAACATTAGACAGAGGAACTATTGTACATCAAAACTATATACAAATATTGTAATAAAAATAATAAATAAGCAAGTAAAACACAATTTAACAAACAGCCCATTCTCTAAGTCCAGTTATGCCCTCCAGAGTGTGTTATTGTGGAAATAATGCCCTTCCAGGTGTGTAGAGTGGGCATTATTTTCACAATAACACACACACTGTTGGGCATTATTGCTTGCTTATGCACTAAAGCATCCTGTTAGTATGTCTCACTGTTTTGTCAACTGAAAGCCATTAGATATGATTTCTTCTGGCCATCTTTGTGCTTTGTTTTGTTTAGCTTCATTCTTTCTTATTTACTGATGGGTTCTTATGGACCAGGTAAAAAGTTCTATACTTTTTTTCCATTGCAACTCTGCTGCACCTGTTTTCCCTGATTTCCTCAGTTTACTTAGAACCGTCTGCTCACATCATCTGATAGGTCTCCTCTAGTGAGTTGTCGTAGTGAGTTATCATCATCCTTGAAAAAGGATCTTTGTTGCTATTTGTTGATAAAAAGAGATGGTGCATGTCCAGTACTGTCAAAGAACTAACTGAGGAAAAGATGGAGTGACTGTTAGCCAGGTCTGTCTTTGTGAGTAACGGTGAAGGTTATTTGTGTGACTGTTCCTGCTATGTGTAGACATTTGATGTGGTAAGAATGTTCAGATCCATGCTAGCTTATACTGTCATTGAATGCATGGCCTGTACAATACCAAGGAGGGTCTAAATGGTCAACCCCGCCAACACCCTCAGCAAGGAGACTACCCTGAATGGCTCTTTGGTCAGCCCGCAAAGCAAACCTGATACATATGGTATTCAGGGGCAGAATTTGTACCTCCTCTTGTTCTCATCTTCTTTAATGCTACACCTCACAAACAAACCCCAGGACAAGATGAAGGTACTTAAGGACAGGGCAAGTGCATTATGGAAAGGTAAGGATGACGCTTTATTGGGAGTCTAGAAGGATTGGCCATGAAAGGACAAAAAAGTCAGGCATTGAAAGGGGTAGTGGGTATGTAGCTACCATTAAGATACCTTTCCTCTTGTGCACATAAACATTCTTAAAAAAGTGAACAGAACAGAGTCCCCTATTGAGATCTGGAATGACCCCATGAAGTCTTAAGACACATGGCGTCCCTACT